>NC_086454.1:192281465-192581465 GCF_028390025.1 Pseudophryne corroboree
AATTTACATATAGCCTACACGCACCACACCAGCAAGTTATATTTACTTTGGAAGTATGACAACACAAGGATTCAACTTTACAGGATATGAGGGGACATAATTAGGTTAGGAGGTGGTGTTTGGTATCCAGCTGTACAGTATTTCAAGGGCAATATTCCGATTGTAGTTTGCAGAAAGTAGCATGCTCCTGTGCATAGATATGTGCAGGAGTACAATATTAATATCACACTGTATTTACTGTACTCTTGATATTCAGCGGGAACCCAGTGGAGGACATCTGCAAGTGTAACTGGACCAGGCATTGCCCACCTATTCAAACCCACCTATGGCCCCTCATGTACTGTAAATGACCAGTCCTTTGACCTATGGATGAAGAGATTACAGTTTCCTTTGTTTCACACTTTGGACTATTGTCTAAAAGCCAATCCTCCTTCTCGCTCAGACACATTCTCTGAAGGACATCTATCCAGATTGACTGAGGACCGGGACCGGGTGGCGCAGGCGAACAAACGTATGTATCATTGGTTGTAGCTTCTTCTCTTGTATTATTGTATTTTCTGTTGTACCCCCTTTTAAGTAAACATTTGTTGCTGGGTTGGGCCTCAACATTACATATACAATTGGTGTCGCAGTCCTTTCCTGTTAGTGGTTATAAAGTGTATTCCGCCGCACGTGTAGCTACTTTGTGTTTACAGCGTGACGGCGTTCTTATGCAACGTGTACGCATTTCATAGCGGTTTTACACACACACGCTTACCGGTCACAGCAGCCTGAACATTTGTGCATTTAAAGTAGTGCTTTTCTTTCCTGAAAGTTAAACAAACTTAACAAATATACAACCAATCATCTGCAAAAACATGTAAATAAGCTAAACCAAATAATAATTAGGGATGTGCACCGGGACATTTTTGCATGATTGATTTTAATTTGGTTCTGATTCGTCGTCCGGCTTTGGATTTGCCAAATCGAAGTGACTGGCTTTGCATTTGGATTTTTTTCAAAAATTTACAAAAAAAGCTTTCAATAACATTAATTTCCAGTCATTTCCACTCAATTTTGACTACCTTAAAGCTCATGATTTTGTTTTCATCCACTTTAGGCCAAAGTTTGCAGTGAGCTGGTTGGTTTACTAAGTGACAGAGCAGCGGCACAAACACACTGCAGTTTATAGCATATCTATGAAACATTGACATACAGCAGTGGGAGAAATGGGGTATACTATGATATACCGGCACTCGGGATACCGGCACCCAGCATTCCAGCACTGGGATCCTGACCGCCGGAATGCCAGTAGCAAGGTGAGCGCAAAATAGCTTCTTGCTGGCTCACTGCGCTCGCCATGCTGCGCTCACCACGCTGCAAGCATGTGGCATTCTAAGCACGCCACGCTATTTATTCTCCCTCCATGGGTATCGTGGAAACCCCAAGAGGGAGAATAGTTGTCGGTATCCCAGCAGTCGGCATCCCGGCGTCGGTTTGCAGAGTGCCGGGATCCCGACAGCCAGGATATCAAGTGCCTCCTGGAGAAATGATTGGTGGCACAAGATGGAATTGTCCTTGGGCCCTCCCACCCACCATTATGTTGGATATTAAAAAGGAGCATGCACACTCTAACAAATCAAGCCCTCCAGCGACAGGGCTGTAGCTTTTGTGGCTGAAGTGCTTGGTGTGTTTGGGCCAGCAGAAAACAAGCTACCAATCAGCTTAAGGAAACAGCTCTATAGTGGCTAGATGTCATCCTCATTGCCATCCTCATCCTTACCCTCATCACTGCGTACATTTTCCTCCCACAGTATTAATTCATCACCACTGGAATCCACCATTACAGAAATCTCTGTACTTTATTGTACTTAAATCTGATGTAATTGCCGGAATAGATCTTCCTCGTGGAATTTCCAGTTCATTGTGATGAACATCATCTTTTCCACATTTTGATGAAGTAGCCTCCTACGCTGATCGCTGACAAGGTTCCCGGCTGTGCTGAAAACGCTTTGAGTACATACTGGAGTACACACTGGAGGGTGGGCAGTTTAAGTAATATAAAGCCAGTTTGTACAAGGGCCTCCAAATTGCCTTTTTTTTCCTTTCAGTACTCGAAGGGACTCTATGACATGCCTATTTTCATGAAAATATTTCTTAGTCATTCTTTGGATGGTGACCGTATCAGATGGAGGTATGGTAGAGGTGTCACAAATGCTAGGCAATTCATTTAGACCCAACCACAACCAGATGTCAAAATGTTGTGTTGACTTAGCTGCATCACCACAAGGTCTTTTGGGAAAAGTAAGTTTTTTCCTTGCTGCTGAATGATACGTTGCAGTTCCATGTGTCACTTGGGCTGCCAACTTGCTTACCAGAAGCTCTTTGTATCTCTTAAGATCTGAGTTAGTTGGAAAGAAAGACACAGCATACAACTTAAATCTAGGATCAAGTACAGTTGCCAAAATGTAGTTATCCGATTTCAAGATATTGTTAACCCATGAATCCTGGTAAAGCCAATCAAGGACTTGATCTACAAGTCTGGCATACTTTGCGTATTTGCTTTGTTTCATCTCCAATTTCTCCAGCTGATTTTCCATAAGCTTAATAAGAGTAATCACCTGGCTCAAGCTAGCAGTATCAGCACTCACTTCACAGGTGGCTACTTCAAATTTGTGCACCTTGCACAAGACATAAAATACTCTCCTCTGCACTGGGCTAAGGTAAATTCCCCCTCCTCTCCCAAAGTCATGGCTTGTTGTATAGCTATGGATGGCTTTTTGCTGTTCCTCCATCTGCTGAAGCATATAAAAGGTGGAGTTCCACCTTGTTAACATCTCTTGATTCAGTTGATGACAGTGCAAATTGACCTGTTCTTGCAGGTTTTGCAATCTCCTACATGCTGTTGCTGAATGCCCAAAAATGTCCTAAAATCTTTTGAACCACAGACAGCATCTCCAGGACACTCCTGTAATTTAAATAAAACCATAGACTACCCATGTTGATCGTGTGAGCAAAACAGGGAATGTGTTGGAATTCACCCAGCTGTAATGCTTTCACAATATTTGTGGTGTTTCAGAAACAACAAATCCTGAGGAGAGTCCAAGTGGGGTAAGCCATGTTGTTATGACATACCTCAGTTATTTTAGGAGGTTGCCTCTTAGTGAAGCCAGTGATACACAGAGTAGCCTTGTTACGCACACCAGTGCTAACAGGAGTATACCGGTGTATGAACAGAGAGGGAAGCGAAGCAAACGAACTCACAGACAGTATAACATAACATACACAGGAGGTGATGGAATAACTAATAAACACAAAGTAAACGGAGAAGCCCAAAGGCTCAGGAATTGGGTGTCTCCCTAGTGTCAGGAATGCTCAGATGGAATAGAGCGGACAATGAAGCGAGGTGTAGTGATTTAACATGTGGAGCACCTGAAATGATGTTGCTAAGAGCAACAGAAAAAACCCCAAAGGGTTACCAACGGGTGTGGGAATAAACTCCTTGGTCAGAGATAGAAATATAGACACAAGGAGAGTATCCACAATCCTAACCCCCACTTGCAGGGCACAGGTTCAGCTTACTGCCACTAAACTGACACCTGGACGCCCTGCACAGTGAGGGAGGATTAAGCAAGCAGGTCTGAGAGTACAGCCGCAAACCTGCTGGGTTCACAGAATAGCAAAAGAACCCCAGCAGGTCAAACAACTGACTCCAGTCTTACTGCTAGGTCCGGATTGGCAGAATGAAGTACCGAATCCCAAGGCCTATTCGCAGTAAGCAACAAGTAAATACCAAGTCACACAGTACTAGCTAACTCTCTGGAACTGACTAACAAACAAAGATTCAGCAGCATTTGCCTAGCCTGAGAGGATGGTTTATATAGCAGGTGCTGTCCACGCCCCACTCAGACCTCACAGACTGTGAGCACAAAACCAGCGCCGGATTCCCTGCCGTGCACAGAGCCTGTAACCACTACACAGTAAAAACCCGGACCGGAGTATCAGCTGCGCTCAGGTTACTTCGCTAACACTTGCCTCCCGGTTGCCATGGCGACGTGGCAGCACAGAGCAGGAGATCCTAACAGTACCCCCCCCTCTGACGAGGGGTCAAAGAACCCCTACCACCGGGTTTATCGGGGAACTGCGAGAAGAAAGAGCGTATCAGTCTGGGGGCATGAAGATCACAACTGCGCACCCACGACCGCTCCTCTGGGCCATACCCCTTCCAGTGCACCAAAAATGACAGCCGACCCCGAACCATCTTGGAGTCAAGAACCCTTTCAACCACAAACTCCCTCTGACCCCGTATCAGAAGAGGAGAAGGTCTTCCACTGGAAGAAGGATTACTAACCGCCAGTTTTAAAAGGGAACAATGAAATGTTTTATTGATACCCAATGAACGGGGCAGATCTAACTGAAATGCCACCGGATTGATAACCCTGGTGATCTTATAAGGGTCGATGAACCGGGGGCCTAACTTATGAGATGGCTGTCTCAACTTCAAATTCTTGGTGGACAACCAGACGAAGTCTCCTAATTTGAAGCTGCAGGGTCTTCTCCGCTTATCAAAAACCCTTTTGGTCACTAATGACACAGACACAAGGGCTTTCTTCACTTTCCTCCAAATACCCCTAAGGACCGAAACAACAGAGGAACCACCAGGCGTGGAATCCAGGGGGTCAAAATAATTGGCCTTAGGATGATGCCCATACACACAAAGGAAGGGAGAGATCCCTGTAGCAGAGTGAGCCGCGTTGTTATAGGCAAACTCCGCCATGGACAGATGAGCAACCCAGTCAGTATGACACTTGGAGACATAACACCTGAGGAACTGCTCCAAGGACTGGTTCACCCTCTCAGTCTGCCCATTAGACTGTGGATGGTAGCCTGACGACAAGCTCACAGAAATCTGGAGATCAGAACAAAATGCCCTCCAGAATTTGGCCACAAACTGGGATCCGCGGTCAGAGACCACATCAAGTGGCAACCCGTGGAGGCGCACAACATGCTGCATAAATAACTCAGACAGGCGTCTGGCCGATGGCAACCCAACCAGTGGAACAAAATGCGCCATCTTCGAAAACCTGTCAACGACAACCCAAATGGCTGTCATCCCCGAGGATTTGGGCAAGTCCACCACAAAATCCATGGAAATGTGGGTCCATGGCTTAGACGGAATAGAGAGTGGATGTAATGGGCCGACAGGAACCCCTCTAGGAGTTTTATTTCGGGCACAAACGTCACATGCCCGAACCCACTGATCCACATCCCTAGCCACCGAGGGCCACCACACCGCCCTAGACAGCAACTCCCGAGTTCTGGCAATACCCGGATGCCCTGCCGACCTCTTGGCATGGAATTCCAGGAACACTCGCTGTCTTAACCTAGGAGGCACAAACAAGAGACCTACCGGAAGGTCTGGAGGAGGCTGCTCCTGTGCTCTAAGGACTAATGACAAGAGGTCCTAGGTAATGCCCACTTTAATACATGATGGGGACACAATGGGCAATGGCTCCTCTGTGGTCTCTTGAACTGGAGCAAAACTCAGCGAGAGCGCATCAGCCTTGATGTTTTTTGACCCAGGGCGATATGTTATCAAAAAATTAAAGCGAGCAAAAAACAAAGCCCATCGTGCCTGCCTGGCATTGAGACGCTTCGCTGACTCTAAATATGCCAGATTCTTATGGTCGGTGAGAATTGAGACCACAAACTTAGCCCCCTCAAGCCAGTGTCTCCACTCCCCGAGTGCATCCTTTATAGCCAACAATTCCCGGTTACCCACATCATAATTCATCTCGGCAGACGAAAATTTACGGGAAAAGTAAGCACAGGGTTGAAGGTGATTATCAGACACCCCCATCTGAGAGAGCACTGCCCCAATACCTATCTCAGAGGCATCCACTTCTACCACAAAAGGACGCTCTGGATCTGGGTGTCGCAGCACCTTGGCCGAGACAAATGCCCTTTTGAGACGGGCAAAGGCCGCTTTGGCCTCACAAGACCAGTGAGCAACATCCGCCCCTTTCTTAGTGAGTGCCACCAAGGGGGCCACTATAGACGAAAATCCAGCGATAAACCGTCTATAAAAATTCGCAAAGCCCAGAAAACGCTGAAGCGCCTTCAAACTAGTGGGCTGCACCCAATCCAGGACTGCCTGTACCTTAGAACCCTCCATTTGGAAACCTTCTGAGGAGATAATATACCCTAGAAATGCGATTTGCTGGACTTCAAACTCGCACTTCTCCAGCTTCGCCCCAAGCTGGTGGTCTCTGAGTTTCTGGAGGACTAAGTGTACATGCTTCCGATGTTCCTCCAGGGAATGAGAGAAGATTAGGGTGTCCTCTAGATAAACAACTAAGAATCTATCCAAATATTCCCTGAGCACATCGGTCATGAATTCCTGGAAGACTGCCGGGGCATTAGAGAGCCCAAAAGGCATCACCAAATATTCATAATGCCCTGAGTGGGTATTAAAGGCAGTCTTCCATTCATCCCCCTCTCTTACTCGGATTAGATTGTAAGCACCGCGTAGGTCAATCTTAGAAAAAATGGTGGCAGTACGAAGCTGGTCAAACAAAACCGAAATGAGAGGCAGTGGGTACGAGTTTTTAATCGTGATACGGTTCAATTCCCTGAAGTCGATGCAGGGTCGCAACGAACCGTCCTTTTTACCCACGAAGAAGAACCTCGACCCAACTGGGGACTGTGAGGGTCTGATAAATCCCTTAGCCAAGTTCTCCTGAATGTACTCTGCCATAGCCTGAGTCTCAGGACGTGACAGGGAGTACAACCTGCTCTTGGGAAGCTTAGCATCCGGCAACAAATCAATGGCACAGTCATAGGGGCGATGGGGAGGTAGTACCTCCGCAACTTTTTGGGGGAACACATCCGCAAAATCTGCATAACATCCTGGCAATCCTGGCAAACTTAGCTGCGAGAGCCTGACTGGAAGGCTCAAGCAACTCCTGAAACAATCACTACCCCAACTAAGAATCTCCCCAGAGACCCAGTCAAATTGAGGGTTATGGGCCCTTAACCAGGATAACCCCAAAACCAATGGGGCAAAAGAACAGACAGTCACATAAAAAGACAATTTTTCAGAGTGTGTGGCTCCAATAAACAAAGGAATTTGGCTGGTGCAGGAGGTAATTTTACCCTGGGACAATGGTTCCCCGTTTAACCCACAGATCTCAATCTCTGATGCCAAAGGTACTGAGGGAACAGAGTGTTCCAGGGCGAATTGACGGTCCATGAAAACCCCATCGGCCCCACTGTCAACAAAGGCCTCAGTCTTGACAGTTTGACCGAGGATCTCCAAAGTCACCGGAATGAGAAAAGTCTTTTTGGGAAATTCTGACTTCTGGCCTGACAGGATATTTCCCATCACCCTCAGGCCCTGAAGTTTTCCGGTTTTTCTGGGCAGGATACTACAACATGACCTTTATTCCCACAGTACAAACACAAACCCTGCTGTCTCCTCCGCGTCTTCTCACGCGAGGCAGGTAGCCCCAATCTGCATAGGCTCCTCGGAATATTCCTCAGAGTCTGAGGTTCCCTTGGGAAAAAAGGAAACTGCGGTCTCCCTTTCAAGCCTACGCTCTCTCAGCCACCCGGATGGATAACTGCATGAGCTGATCTAAGCTATCAGGTGAGGGATATTGTACCAGTTGGTCCTTTATCTGGTCAGAAAGGCCCCTTCGGTACTGGTTTCTCAGGGCTGGGTCATTCCACTGGGTATCATGAGCCAACCTCCGAAACTCCATACTATAAACCTCAGCTGGCCGTCGCCCTTGCTTAAGAACCGTAATCTGAGCCTCGACTGAAGCCATCTTGTCAGGGTCATCATACAAAATGCCCAGTGCCGTAAAAAAAGCATCAACACTTTTAAGCGACGGACAGTCAGGCTGTAACCCATATGCCCAGACCTGTGGGTCTCCTTGTAGCAAGGAAATCACCATGCCCACCCGTTGAATCTCCGACCCAGAAGACTGGGGCCTAAGCCTGAAATATAGCTTACAGCTCTCCTTGAAACAAAAGAACTGCGAGCGATCTCCAGAAAAACGATCCGGGAGATAAACTTTCGGCTCCTTAACCCCTGAACTTGCCGCTGCTGCTGCGGGAGCTCCGCTAGCGGCCTGCGGGGTGTTCATTTTAATGGACATCTCATTAAATTGTCGAGTCAGGACCTGCACCTGATCGACCACCTGTTGCAAAGTATTTTGAGGGGTATGCTCCATATTCCCACAAAATTTCAACAGGAGTAGGGCTGCTGAATATGTTACGCACACCAGTGCTAACAGGAGTATACCGGTGTATGAACAGAGAGGGAAGCGAAGCAAACAAACTCACAGACAGTATAACATAACATACACAGGAGGTGATGGAATAACTAATAAACACAAAGTGAACGGAGAAGCCCAAAGGCTCAGGAATTGGGTGTCTCCCTAGTGTCAGGAATGCTCAGATGGAATAGAGCGGACAATGAAGCGAGGTGTAGTGATTTAACATGTGGAGCACCTGAAATGATGTTGCTAAGAGCAACAGAAAAAACCCCAAAGGGTTACCAACGGGTGTGGGAATAAACTCCTTGGTCAGAGATAGAAATATAGACACAAGGAGAGTATCCACAATCCTAACCCCCACTTGCAGGGCACAGGTTCAGCTTACTGCCACTAAACTGACACAGTGAGGGAGGATTAAGCAAGCAGGTCTGAGAGTACAGCCGCAAACCTGCTGGGTTCACAGAATAGCAAAAGAACCCCAGCAGGTCAAACAACTGACTCCAGTCTTACTGCTAGGTCCGAATTGGCAGAATGAAGTACCGAATCCCAAGGCCTATTCGCAGTAAGCAACAAGTAAATACCAAGTCACACAGTACTAGCTAACTCTCTGGAACTGACTAACAAACAAAGATTCAGCAGCATTTGCCTAGCCTGAGAGGATGTTTTATACAGCAGGTGCTGTCCACGCCCCACTCAGACCTCACAGACTGTGAGCACAAAACCAGCGCCGGCTTCCCTGCCGTGCACAGAGCCTGTAACCACTACACAGTAAAAACCCGGACCGGAGTATCAGCTGTGCTCAGGTTACTTCGCTAACACTTGCCTCCCGGTTGCCATGGCGATGTGGGAGCACAGAGCAGGAGATCCTAACAAGCCTATCTCTGAATGAGCTGGCTTTTGTTAGATACTGCCTCTGCTGCTGATGAAGGTGATTCACCAACCCAGTGAGCTTTCACAGTCATGTAATATTTAGTTTTCCCACTACCATTTGTCCACATATCTGTGGTTAAGTGGAACGTGGGTACAATGGCATTTTGTAGGTCAATAATTAGATTTTTTTTAATGTCCTGGTACAGCCAAGGATTGTCTTTTTGGGTAAAATAGAACTGAGATGGAATTTGGTACTGGGGACACAGGACCTTAATTAACTGTTTAAATCCCACTGCATTAACGGCGGATATTGGATGCAGATCTAATACTAGCATAGTTGTGATGGTGTCAGTGATCTGCTATGCGACTGGGTAAGAGCTGTCATACTTGCTTCCCCTTCCAAAGGATTGTTTCAGTCAATTGTTTTGTGCAGTCTTGACAAATTAGTTGCAGGACTCTGACCATTAATGAGGATATAAAAATTGATAGAGAAATATGGATCTCATAGTATGGAACAGAATGGTTAAGAGTTAACTTTGTGCATCAATAAGATCTATGGATAGAACTTTCTGTATCAGATGAGCTCATGGTATCATTTTACTTATGTCTGAAAGTTTGTTAGAACAAATGTACTTTGAATAGCACTTACATGGCGGTTATACAAGGGTCAGATGTATAGCAAATGATGGATGTAGTCCCTACTTGACAAGTGACCCATAATCGGCTTCCATTTGGTCCTTCATGCTTATAATTATAAATAGTGCTGTTTCTAGATAGTATAGATATTAATAAGTCTATTTAAGGTATACTGTGTGATTAGTTCTGGTTTTAGCTGCGACACACTGTGGATTGGGCAATGTCTATTTAAACCTTGAATATGTGTAACCAAGTTGTCTCTCAGTTCTTGTACTGATGCTTCCATATGCATGGATATGAATAAACCAACTATGCTGTTTCATCTGATCCTGGCATATCCTCTGATCAGGATGAAGGTGTTGGTGGTGGAGATTGCAGGTGCTGGTATCTAATAGAGAGAACGGAGCTAGCTGATGCTGCACTACTTGATGCTATTTCTTTAGCATCAGTTGTGAATGTTATCAAATACTTGTCATGAACTTGCTGCAGATGACGTAATAGGAGGTTCCTGGATGCTTAACGTCCCTAACTCTACTTACTGTGGCCTTCTTCTTATCATGGCCAAGAGATTCTTCCACTGGTGCCTGACTAACACAAACAACATCCTCATCCTCAACATCCTTATTAGTGCCAGTGTCACCTACACATATCTCCCCCTCATCCTCTTGTAATTCCATGTGGCATCCTCAATTTCCATACTTATGTTGCTCATCTTCACATATACAGATGAGTCAGAAATGGTGGAAGGCAGCTTTTCTGTGAGTACAGTATCAAAAAGGACAGACTCACACATAGCACTCGAGGGCACACTAAAGCTGGCCATACACCTAAAGCAGGGCCGGATTAAGGCTCCAGGGGGCCCGGGGTACTTTAGACAAGGGGGGCCCCAGAGGACTAAATATAGTGTATATAGGAAGGGGAGGTTCCTTACATGTGTCTATCTATCTATCTATCTATCTATCTCTCTATCTATCTATCTATCTATCTATCTATCTATCTATCTATCATAGATAAAAGTATAAGCAGAAAGCTGTTGGAGGCAGTAACAACATATAGCACATATTATTGAATAGAAAATTAGCATATGTATACACTGTAGAAAAACAATATCACACTGTAGAAACCCCCCCTGCTGCTGATACATCGCCGTAGGTGACAGGCACAGATTTAAGAGAGGAACGATCAGGGTGCTCGCCTACCCCAGCACACTGCTGCTTTTCAGTGTGATGAGACACACTCTCTCGATGATGGAGGAGCAGCAGGAGATGGTGTGGCTGCGGGTCCCAGCCTTCCTGTCCCTGGACGATGTGTTCAGCATAGCGAAGAGCCCGGGCTCCAAGCAACAGGACCTGACCAAGCAGTGCGGCCCGGAGTCGGTGTCCAGGGTGGTCCCGCAAGTGGCACGGGTTCTTGAGCTGCTTGAGAGCTTCGCGGCAGCTGGTGGGATGGAACAGGAGCTGCTGATCAGGACGATGTAGAGGATGCATATGGCCCGGGAGGAGGGTGCCACATCGGTGAGTCTCACCCCTTGGTGCCGGTACCTGGCAAACGGAGTGGAACTGCAAGTCTCAGCATTCTGACACTTGTAGTTTCACAGTCAGCAGCAGCCCGTTGCCTACAGCAGTCAGCAGATGTGTAGGCGTTACATGTATTGTATGTGTCTGATTATCTATAGATGCAAAAATTACATACATCCCTACTGCACTGTGTTGGCAGGATTATAATAACAGGAGCTCTTGTATTTAATTATGTTTGCCCCTTTTTAATAATAATATGATAATAATAATAATTTTTTATTATTATTATTAGTGATGAGCGGGTTCGGTTCCTCGGAATCCGAACCCCCCCCGAACTTCACCCATTTTACACGGGTCCGAGGCAGATTCGGATTCTCCCGTATGGCTCGGTTAACCCGAGCGTGCCCGAACGTCATCATCCCGCTGTCGGATTCTCACGAGATTCGGATTCTATATAAGGAGCCGCGCGTCGCCGCCATTTTTCACTCGTGCATTGGAAATGATAGTGAGAGGACGTGGCTGGCGTCCTCTCACTTTGTTTCAGGGGGCTGCAAATATCTTTATTCTGGTGACCAGCAGTATTATAGGAGGAGTACAGTGCAGAGTTTTGCTGACCAGTGACCACCAGTATTATACGTTCTCTGCCTGAAAAACGCTCCATATCTGTGCTCAGTGTGCTGCATATATCTGTGTTCACACTGCTTTATTGTCGGGACTGGGGACCAGCAGTATTATATAGGAGGAGTACAGTGCAGAGTTTTGCTGACCAGTGACCACCAGTATTATACGTTCTCTGCCTGAAAAACGCTCCATATCTGTGCTCAGTGTGCTGCATATATCTGTGCTCACACTGCTTTATTGTGGGGACTGGGGACCAGCAGTATTATATAAGAGGAGTACAGTGCAGAGTTTTGCTGACCAGTGACTACCAGTATTATACGTTCTCTGCCTGAAAAACGCTCCATATCTGTGCTGCATTGTAGTATATAGTAGGAGTACAGTGCATAATTTTGCTGACCACCAGTATATAATATATAGGAGTACGGTACAGAAGGCCACTGCTCTACCTACCTCTGTGTCGTCAAGTATACTATCCATCCATACCTGTGGTGCATTTCAGTTTTGCAGTTTGCTGACCACGAGTATATAATATATAGCAGTACGGTACAGTAGGCCACTGCTCTACCTACCTCTGTGTCGTCAAGTATACTATCCATCCATACCTGTGGTGCATTTCAGTTTTGCACAGTTTGCTGAACACCAGTATATAATATATAGCAGTACGGTACAGTAGGCCACTGCTCTACCTACCTCTGTGTCGTCAAGTATACTATCCATCCATACCTGTGGTGCATTTCAGTTTTGCACAGTTTGCTGACCACCAGTATATAATATATAGCAGTACGGTACAGTAGGCCACTGCTCTACCTACCTATGTGTCGTTAAGTATACTATCCATCCATACCTGTGGTGCATTTCAGTTTTGCACAGTTTGCTGACCACCAGTATATAATATATAGCAGTACAATACAGTAGGCCACTGCTCTACCTACCTCTGTGTCGTCAAGTATACTATCCATCCATACCTGTGGTGCATTTCAGTTTTGCACAGTTTGCTGACCACCAGTATATAATATATAGCAGTACGGTACAGTAGGCTACTGCTCTACCTACCTCTGTGTCGTCAAGTATACTATCCATCCATACCTGTGGTGCATTTCAGTTGTGCGCAGTATATATAGTTGTAGGCCATTGCTATTGATACTGGCATATAATTCCACACATTAAAAAATGGAGAACAAAAATGTGGAGGGTAAAATAGGGAAAGATCAAGATTCACTTCAACCTCGTGCTGAAGCTGCTACCACTAGTCATGGCCGAGATGATGAAATGCCATCAACGTCGTCTGCCAAGGCCAATGCCCAATGTTATAGTAGAGAGCATGTAAAATCCAAAAAGCAAAAGTTCAGTAAAATGACCCAAAAATCAAAATTAAAAGCGTCTGAGGAGAAGCGTAAACTTGCCAATATGCCATTTACGACACCGAGTGGCAAGGAACGGCTGAGGCCCTGGCCTATGTTCATGGCTAGTGGTTCAGCTTCACATGAGGATGGAAGCACTCATCCTCCCGCTAGAAAAATGAAAAGACTTAAGCTGGCAAAAGCACAGCAAAGAACTGTGCGTTCTTCTAAATCACAAATCCCCTAGGAGAGTCCAATTGTGTCGGCTGCGATGCCTGACCTTCCCAACACTGGATGGGAAGAGGTGGCGCCTTCCACCATTTGCACGCCCCCTGCAAGTGCTGGAAGGAGCACCTGCAGTCCAGTTCCTGATAGTCAAATTAAAGATGTCACTGTTGAAGTACACCAGGATGAGGATATGGGTATTGCAGGCGCTGAGGAGGAAATTGACAAGGAGGATTCTGATGGTGAGGTGGTTTGTTTAAGTCAGGCACCTGGGGAGACACCTGTTGTCCGTGGGACGAATATGGCCATTGATATGCCTGGTCAAATTACAAAAAAAATCACCTCTTCGGTGTGGAATTATTTTAACACAAATGCGGACAACAGGTGTCAAGCCGTGTGTTGCCTTTGTCAAGCTATAATAAGTAGGGGTAAGGACGTTAACCACCTCGGAACATCCTCCCTTATACGTCACCTGCAGTGCATTCATCATAAGTCAGTGACAAGTTCAAAAACTTTGGATGACAGCGGAAGCAGTCCACTGACCACTAAATCCCTTCCTCTTCTAACCAAGGTCCTGCAAACCACACCACCAACTCCCTCAGTGTCAATTTCCTCCTTACACAGGAAAGCCAATAGTCCTGCAGGCCATGTCACTGGCAAGTCTGACGAGTCCTCTCCTGCCTGGGATTCCTCCGATGCATCCTTGAGTGTAACGCCTACTGCTGCAGGCGCTGCTGTTGTTGCTGCTGGGAGTCGATCGTCATCCCAGAGGGGAAGTCGGAAGACCACTTGTACTACTTCCAGTAAGCAATTGACTGTCCAACAGTCCTTTGCGAGAAAGATAAAATATCACAGCAGTCATCCTGCTGCAAAGCGGATAACTCAGGCCTTGGCAGCCTGGGCGTTGATAAACGTGTTTCCGTTATCCATCGTTAATTAACAGGCAACTACAGACTTGATTGAGGTACTATGTCCCCGGTACCAAATACCACCTAGGTTCCATTTCTCTAGGCAGGCGATACCGAAAATGTACACAGACCTCAGAAAAAGAGTCACCAGTGTCCTAAAAAATGCAGTTGTACCCAATGTCCACTTAACCACGGACATGTGGACAAGTGGAGCAGGGCAGACTCAGGACTATATGACTGTGACAGCCCACTGGGTAGATGTATTGCATCCCGCAGCAAGAACAGCAGCGGCGGCACCAGTAGCAGCATTTCGCAAACGCCAACTCGTTCCTAGGCAGGCTACGCTTTGTACCACCGCTTTCCAGAAGAGGCACACAGCAGACAACCTCTTACGGAAACTGAGGAACATCATCGCAGAATGGCTTACCCCAAATGGACTCTCCTGGGGATTTGTGAAATCGGACAACGCCAGCAATATTGTGCGTGCATTACATCTGGGCAAATTCCAGCACGTCCCATGTTTTGCACATACATTGAATTTGGTGGTGCAGAATTATTTAAAAAACGACAGGGGCGTGCAAGAGATGATGAAATGCCATCAACGTCGTCTGCCAAGGCCAATGCCCAATGTCATAGTAGAGAGCATGTAAAATCCAAAAAGCAAAAGTTCAGTAAAATGACCCAAAAATCAAAATTAAAAGCGTCTGAGGAGAAGCGTAAACTTGCCAATATGCCATTTACGACACCGAGTGGCAAGGAACGGCTGAGGCCCTGGCCTATGTTCATGGCTAGTGGTTCAGCTTCACATGAGGATGGAAGCACTCATCCTCCCGCTAGAAAAATGAAAAGACTTAAGCTGGCAAAAGCACAGCAAAGAACTGTGCGTTCTTCTAAATCACAAATCCCCTAGGAGAGTCCAATTGTGTCGGCTGCGATGCCTGACCTTCCCAACACTGGATGGGAAGAGGTGGCGCCTTCCACCATTTGCACGCCCCCTGCAAGTGCTGGAAGGAGCACCTGCAGTCCAGTTCCTGATAGTCAAATTAAAGATGTCCGAAGAATTGCGGGCCACTTTCGGCATTCAGCCACCGCGTGCCGAAGACTGGAGCACCAGCAAACAGTCCTGAACCTGCCCTGTCATCATCTGAAGCAAGAGGTGGTAACGAGGTGGAATTCAACCCTCTATATGCTTCAGAGGATGGAGGAGCAGAAAAAGGCCATTCAAGCCTATACATCTGCCTACGATATAGGCAAAGGAGGGGGAATGCACCTGACTCAAGCGCAGTGGAGAATGATTTCAACGTTGTGCAAGGTTCTGCAACCCTTTGAACTTGCCACACGTGAAGTCAGTTCAGACACTGCCAGCCTGAGTCAGGTCATTCCCCTCATCAGGCTTTTGCAGAAGAAGCTGGAGACATTGAAGGATGAGCTAAAACAGAGCGATTCTGCTAGGCATGTGGGACTTGTGGATGGAGCCCTTAATTCGCTTAACCAGGATTCATGGGTTGTCAATCTGTTGAAATCAGAGCACTACATTTTGGCAACCGTGCTCGATCCTAGATTTAAAACCTACGTTGTATCTCTCTTTCCGGCAGACACAAGTCTGCAGAGGTTCAAAGACCTGCTGGTGAGAAAATTGTCAAGTCAAGCGGAACGTGACCCGTCAACAGCTGCTCCTTCACATTCTCCCGCAAATGGGGGTGCGAGGAAAAGGCTAAGAATTCCGAGCCCACCCGCTGGCAGTGATGCAGGGCAGTCTGGAGCGAGTGCTGACATCTGGTCTGGACTGAAGGACCTGCCAATGATTACTGACATGTCGTCTACTGTCACTGCATATGATTCTCTCACCATTGAAAGAATGGTGTAGGATTATATGAGTGACCGCATCCAAGTAGGCACGTCAGACAGTCCGTACGTATACTGGCAGGAAAAATAGGCAATTTGGAGGCCCTTGCAGAAACTGGCTTTATTTTACCTAAGTTGCCCCCCCTCCAGTGTGTACTCCGAAAGAGTGTTTAGTGCAGCCGCTCACCTTGTCAGCAATCGGCGTACGAGGTTACTTCCAGAAAATGTGGAGAAGATGATGTTCATCAAAATTAATTATAATCAAGTCCTCCGTGGAGACATTCACCAGCAGCAATTGCCTCCAGAAAGTACACAGGGACCTGAGATGGTGGATTCCAGTGGGGACGAATTAATAATCTGTGAGGAGGGGGATGTACACAGTGAAAGGGGTGAGGAATCGGACGATGAGGAGGAGGTGGACATCTTGCCTCTGTAGAGCCAGTTTGTGCAAGGAGAGATTGATTGCTTCTTTTTTGGTGGGGGCCCAAACCAACCAGTAATTTCAGTCACAGTTGTGTGGCAGACCCTGTCGCTGAAATGATAGGTTTGTTAAAGTGTGCATGTCCTGTTTATACAACATAAGGGTGGGTGGGAGGGTTTTTTGGAAGGGACATCCTGCCTGACACTGCAGTGCCACTCCTAGATGGGCCAGGTGTTTATGTCGGCCACTTGTATCGCTTAGCTTAGCCATCCAGCGACCACAGTGCACCTCTTTTTTTCTTTGCATCATGTGCTGTTTGTTGATTATTTTTTAAATCGACAATCCTGTCTGACACTGCAGTGCCACTCCTAGATGGGCCAGGTGTTTGTGTCGGCCACTTGGGTCGCTTAGCTTAGTCATCCAACGACCTCGGTGCAAATTTTAGGACTAAAAATAATATTGTGAGGTGTGAGGTGTTCAGAATAGACTCGAAATGAGTGGAAATTATGGTTATTGAGGTTAATAATACTATGGGATCAAAATGACCCCCAAATTCTATGATTTAAGCTGTTTTTGAGGGTTTTTTGTAAAAAAACACCCGAATCCAAAACACACCCGAATCCGACCAAAAATTTTCAGGGAGGTTTTGCCAAAACGCGTCCGAATCCAAAACACAGCCGCAGAACCGAATCCAAAACCAAAACACAAAACCCGAAAAATGTCCGGTGCACATCACTAATTATTATTATTATTATTATTATTATTATTATTAACAGCTTCTTCAAAGTTGTACAATAAAGAATAAATACAATCAGGTAACTGTCTCAGGCCATGGGTAGGTATTCAGGTGAATCAGAGTGTAGGCATTTATTATATGCTAGGATCCAATGCGATCGCCCCCCTTCCGACGAGGAGAGCTGGCTGCTGGCTGGGGCTATGGGGGTAGCTGCAGCGGTAGCGCACAGATCATCCGCCAGGTAATGTAGTTTCTATGGGGCTGGATAGCTGGCTGGGTGACCCACTGTCTTCCTCTTCCTCCCGAATCCCAAATGTCCCCCTCTTACCACCGCCGGATACTGCTGCTATCTATCGCCTCCCCAGACATTTACCATATATATATATATATATATATATGTGTACAGCTGTAGTCGCTCCGGCACTCCACTGAAATAGCAGAAGGAAGAATACTTGCTCCTGTGCCTTCCCACAGGGGGGTCACCCCGGAATAGTGGCAAACAAAAGAGGCGGCACTCGAAGTCAGCAAAAGACGTGAAATGTATTATCACAAGAGTGTTGACGTTTCGGGGACGTGCTCCCCTTCCTCAGAACAATTTAACAATGTGCAAAACCAACAATAAATACCCACTTACCCCGTGGACCTCCCACACCATCGTGCGTCCCCAGTCATGATCTCCCGCACACTCCGGTGTACACTCACAGCTTCCGGCGGCGGGGCGGAAGTGACGTCGCCCGGCCCGGCATGGTGACCATGGCAACCTGTTGTCACGCCCCCCCCGCTGGACTCCCGCGATGCCTTCTGCTCCCTCCAGCCTGGCGGAAATGACACACCGGGGCTCGGCTCGTAACCAGGGAAACGCTATACAAATAGAGATAAAAATACAAACAGTTATTTAAATAACACACATTGTACATTAAACGTGAATATAAAAATTAGGCTGTTCTAACAAACCATATTTAAGAACAGGTATTGTGCATAAGGAAAAACTTTAATACACACAGCAGTTTTAACTAGAACGAAAAAATTAAAAAAATCTTTATATATATATATACTCCCTTATGCTTGCCTCCACCCCCTCTTTGGAAACCCCCCCTTTACAAAACATGCGTTTGCCCCTGTACAGCATACCTACATCCACACAGCATGCATTCATACATACATACATACATACATACACATACCCTCCAACATTTTACACAAAAACCGGTACAAATTAGAAAAGTGGGCATGGTCACGCGTAAAGGGGGCGTGGCCACGCCCAGTTTCCAATACTTTCAATGTAAATTTGGAGAGCCAAAAATCGGTACAAACCCCTTTTTGGCAGGTACAGACCATATAAAAAGGTACTGTACCTGACAAAAAGGTACAGTTGGAAGGTATTATAGCTAGCATACACACACACACTACACACCTACAAACACAGCATACCTACAAAAAAACACACACACACACACACACACACATACACACACACAGCACTAACCAATTTAAGAGAAGAGGAGGAGGTTCTGCAGGAGTCCATATGAGTTAAGCATAGTGATGTGCACCGGAAAATTTTCGGGTTTTGTGTTTTGGGTTCGGTTCCGCGGCCGTGTTTTGGATTCGGACGCGTTTTGGCAAAACCTTACCGAAAAATTTTTGTCGGATTCGGGTGTGTTTTGGATTCGGGTGTTTTTTTCAAAAAACCCTCAAAAACAGCTTAAATCATAGAATTTGGGGGTCATTTTGATCCCATAGTATTATTAACCTCAATAACCATAATTTCCACTCATTTTCAGTCTATTCTGAACACCTCACACCTCACAATATAATTTTTAGTCCTAAAATTTGCACCGAGGTCGCTGGATGGCTAAGCTAAGCGACCCAAGTGGCCGACACAAACACCTGGCCCATCTAGGAGTGGCACTGCAGTGTCAATCAAGACAGGATGGCCCTTCCAAAAAATACTCCCCAAACAGCACATGATGCAAAGAAAACAAGAGGCGCACCAAGGTCGCTGTGTGACTAAGCTAAGCGATACAAGTGGCCGACACAAACACCTGGCCCATCTAGGAGTGGCACTGCAGTGTCAATCAAGACAGGATGGCCCTTCCAAAAAATACTCCCCAAACAGCACATGATGCAAAGAAAAAAAGAGGCGCACCAAGGTCGCTGTGTGACTAAGCTAAGCGACACAAGTGGCCGACATAAACACCTGGCCCATCTAGGAGTGGCACTGCAGTGTCAATCAAGACAGGATGGCCCTTCAAAAAAATACTCCCCAAACAGCACATGATGCAAAGAAAAGAAGAGGCGCACCAAGGTCGCTGTGTGACTAAGCTAAGCGACACAAGTGGCCGACATAAACACCTGGCCCATCTAGGAGTGGCACTGCAGTGTCAATCAAGACAGGATGGCCCTTCAAAAAAATACTCCCCAAACAGCACATGATGCAAAGAAAAAAAGAGGCGCACCAAGGTCGCTGTGTGACTAAGCTAAGCGACACAAGTGGCCGACATAAACACCTGGCCCATCTAGGAGTGGCACTGCAGTGTCAATCAAGACAGGATGGCCCTTCAAAAAAATACTCCCCAAACAGCACATGATGCAAAGAAAAGAAGAGGCGCACCAAGGTCGCTGTGTGACTAAGCTAAGCGACACAAGTGGCCGACATAAACACCTGGCCCATCTAGGAGTGGCACTGCAGTGTCAGGCAGGATGGCCCTTCAAAAAAATTGTCCCCAAACAGCACATGATGCAAAGAAAAATGAAAGAAAAAAGAGGTGCAAGATGGAATTGTCCTTGGGCCCTCCCACCCACCCTTATGTTGTATAAACAGGACATGCACACTTTAACGAACCCATCATTTCAGCGACAGGGTCTGCCACACGACTGTGACTGAAATGACTGGTTGGTTTGGGCCCCCACCAAAAAAGAAGCAATCAATCTCTCCTTGCACAAACTGGCTCTACAGAGGCAAGATGTCCACCTCATCATCATCCTCCGATTCCTCACCCCTTTCACTGTGTACATCCCCCTCCTCACAGATTATTAATTCGTCCCCACTGGAATCCACCATCTCAGGTCCCCGTGTACTTTCTGGAGGCAATTGCTGCTGGTGAATGTCTCCACGGAGGAATTGATTCTAATTCATTTTAATGAACATCATCTTCTCCACATTTTCTGGAAGTAACCTCGTACGCCGATTGCTGACAAGGTGAGCGGCTGCACTAAACACTCTTTCGGAGTACACACTGGAGGGAGGGCAACTTAGGTAGAATAAAGCCAGTTTCTGCAAGGGCCTCCAAATTGCCTCTTTTTCCTGCCAGTATACGTACGGACTGTCTGATGTGCCTACTTGGATGCGGTCACTCATATAATCCTCCACCATTCTTTCAATGGTGAGAGAATCATATGCAGTGACAGTAGACGACATGTCAGTAATCGTTGCCAGGTCCTTCAGTCTGGACCAGATGTCAGCACTCGCTCCAGACTGCCCTGCATCACTGCCAGCGGGTGGGCTCGGAATTCTTAGCCTTTTCCTCGCACCCCCAGTTGCGGGAGAATGTGAAGGAGGAGATGGTGACGGGTCACGTTCCGCTTGACTTGACAATTTTCTCACCAGCAGGTCTTTGAACCTCTGCAGACTTGTGTCTGCCGGAAAGAGAGATACAACGTAGGTTTTAAATCTAGGATCGAGCACGGTGGCCAAAATGTAGTGCTCTGATTTCAACAGATTGACCACCCGTGAATCCTGGTTAAGCGAATTAAGGGCTCCATCCACAAGTCCCACATGCCTAGCGGAATCGCTCTGTTTTAGCTCCTCCTTCAATGTCTCCAGCTTCTTCTGCAAAAGCCTGATGAGGGGAATGACCTGACTCAGGCTGGCAGTGTCTGACCTGTCTTCACGTGTGGCAAGTTCAAAGGGTTGCAGAACCTTGCACAACGTTGAAATCATTCTCCACTGCGCTTGAGTCAGGTGCATTCCACCTACTTTGCCTATATCGTGGCCAGATGTATAGGCTTGAATGGCCTTTTGCTGCTCCTCCATCCTCTGAAGCATATAGAGGGTTGAATTCCACCTCGTTACCACCTCTTGCTTCAGATGATGGCAGGGCAGGTTCAGGAATGTTTGGTGGTGCTCCAGTCTTCGGTACGCGGTGCCTGAACGCCGAAAGTGACCCGCAATTCTTCGGGCCACCGACAGCATCTCTTGCACGCCCCTGTCGTTTTTTAAATAATTCTGCACCACCAAATTCAAGGTATGTGCAAAACATGGGACGTGATGGAATTTCCCCAGATGTAATGCACGCACAATATTGCTGGCGTTGTCCGATGTCACAAATCCCCAGGAGAGTCCAATTGGGGTAAGCCATTCTGCGATGATCTTCCTCAGTTGCCGTAAGAGGTTTTCAGCTGTGTGGCTATTCTGGAAAGCGGTGATACAAAGCGTAGCCTGCCTAGGAACGAGTTGGCGTTTGCGAGATGCTGCTACTGGTGCCGCCGCTGCTGTTCTTGCTGCGGGAGGCAATACATCTACCCAGTGGGCTGTCACAGTCATATAGTCCTGAGTCTGCCCTGCTCCACTTGTCCACATGTCCGTGGTTAAGTGGACATTAGGAACAACTGCATTTTTTAGGACACTGGTGAGTCTTTTTCTGAGGTCTGTGTACATTTTCGGTATCGCCTGCCTAGAGAAATGGAACCTAGATGGTATTTGGTACCGGGGACACAGTACCTCAATCAAGTCTCTAGTTGGCTCTGAATTAACGATGGATACCGGAACCACGTTTCTCACCGCCCAGGCTGACAAGGCCTCAGTTATCCGCTTTGCAGCAGGATGACTGCTGTGATATTTCATCTTCCTCGCAAAGGACTGTTGGACAGTCAATTGCTTACTGGAAGTAGTACAAGTGGTCTTCCGACTTGCCCTCTGGGATGACGATCGACTCCCAGCAGCAACAACAGCAGCGCCAGCAGCAGTAGGCGTTACACTCAAGGATGCATCGGAGGAATCCCAGGCAGGAGAGGACTCGTCAGACTTGCCAGTGATATGGCCTGCAGGACTATTGGCTTTCCTGTGTAAGGAGGAAATTGACACTGAGGGAGTTGGTGGTGTGGTTTGCAGGACCTTGGTTACAAGAGGAAGGGATTTAGTGGTCAGTGGACTGCTTCCGCTGTCATCCAAAGTTTTTGAACTTGTCACTGACTTATGATGAATGCACTGCAGGTGACGTATAAGGGAGGATGTTCCGAGGTGGTTAACGTCCTTACCCCTACTTATTACAGCTTGACAAAGGCAACACACGGCTTGACACCTGTTCTCCGCATTTGTGTTAAAATAATTCCACACCGAAGAGGTGATTTTTTTTGTAATTTGACCAGGCATGTCAATGGCCATATTCGTCCCACGGACAACAGGTGTCTCCCCGGGTGCCTGACTTAAACAAACCACCTCACCATCAGAATCCTCCTTGTCAATTTCCTCCTCAGCGCCAGCAACACCCATATCCTCATCCTGGTGTACCTCAACAGTGACATCTTTAATTTGACTATCAGGAACTGGACTGCAGGTGCTCCTTCCAGCACTTGCAGGGGGCGTGCAAATGGTGGAAGGCGCCACCTCTTCCCATCCAGTGTTGGGAAGGTCAGGCATCGCAGCCGACACAATTGTACTCTCCTAGGGGATTAGTGATTTAGAAGAACGCACAGTTCTTTGCTGTGCTTTTGCCAGCTTAAGTCTTTTCATTTTTCTAGCGGGAGGATGAGTGCTTCCATCCTCATGTGAAGCTGAACCACTAGCCATGAACATAGGCCAGGGCCTCAGCCGTTCCTTGCCACTCCGTGTCGTGAATGGCATATTGGCAAGTTTACGCTTCTCCTCAGACGC
Source organism: Pseudophryne corroboree (assembly GCF_028390025.1). Lineage (NCBI taxonomy): Eukaryota > Metazoa > Chordata > Amphibia > Anura > Myobatrachidae > Pseudophryne > Pseudophryne corroboree. The sequence goes on from NC_086454.1 coordinate 192,304,718, forward strand.
TTTTAATTTTGATTTTTGGGTCATTTTACTGAACTTTTGCTTTTTGGATTTTACATGCTCTCTACTATGACATTGGGCATTGGCCTTGGCAGACGACGTTGATGGCATTTCATCGTCTCGGCCATGACTAGTGGCAGCAGCTTCAGCACGAGGTGGAAGTGGATCTTGATCTTTCCCTTTAACCTCCACATTTTTGTTCTCCATTTTTTAATGTGTAGAATTATATGCCAGTATCAATAGCAATGGCCTACTACTATATTTACTGCGCACAACTAAAATGCACCACAGGTATAGAATGTAGATGGATATTATACTTAATGGATGACGAGTGACGACACAGAGGTAGGTACAGCAGTGGCCTACCGTACTGCTATATACAGTATACTGGACCTGGTGGACACTGTCAGCAAACTGCTAAACTAGTCTAAAAAAAAGGCACCACAGGTATACAATGTAGATGGATGGATAATATACTTAATGGATGACGAGTGACGACACAGAGGTAGGTACAGCAGTGGCCTACCGTACTGCTATATACAGTATACTGGACCTGGTGGACACTGTCAGCAAACTGCTAAACTAGTCTAAAAAAAGGCACCACAGGTATACAATGTAGATGGATGGATAGTATACTTATTGGATGACGAGTGACGACACAGAGGTAGGTACAGCAGTGGCCTACCATACTGCTATATACAGTATACTGGACCTGGTGGACACTGTCAGCAAACTGCTAAACTAGTCTAAAAAAAAGGCACCACAGGTATACAATGTAGATGGATGGATAGTATACTTAATGGATGACGAGTGACGACACAGAGGTAGGTACAGCAGTGGCCTGCCGTACTGCTATATACAGTATACTGGACCTGGTGGACACTGTCAGCAAACTGCTAAACTAGTCTAAAAAAAAGGCACCACAGGTATACAATGTAGATGGATGGATAGTATACTTAATGGATGACGAGTGACGACACAGAGGTAGGTACAGCAGTGGCCTACCGTACTGCTATATACAGTATACTGGACCTGGTGGACACTGTCAGCAAACTGCTAAACTAGTCTAAAAAAAGGCACCACAGGTATACAATGTAGATGGATGGATAGTATACTTAATGGATGACGAGTGACGACACAGAGGTAGGTACAGCAGTGGCCTACCGTACTGCTATATACAGTATACTGGACCTGGTGGACACTGTTAGAAAACTGCTAAACTAGTCTAAAAAAAAGGCACCACAGGTATACAATGTAGATGGATGGATAGTATACTTAATGGATGACGAGTGACGACACAGAGGTAGGTACAGCAGTAGCCTACCGTACTGCTATATACAGTTTACTGGTCCTGGTGGACACTGTCAGCAAACTGCTAAACTAGTCTAAAAAAAAGGCACCACAGGTATACAATGTAGATGGATGGATAGTATACTTAATAGATGACGAGTGATGACACAGAGGTAGGTACAGCAGTGGCCTACCGGTCTGCTATATACAGTATACTGGACCTGGTGGACACTGTCAGCAAACTGCTAAACTAGTCTAAAAAAAAGGCACCACAGGTATACAATGTAGATGGATGGATAGTATACTTAATGGATGACGAGTGACGACACAGAGGTAGGTACAGCAGTGGCCTACCGTACTGCTATATACAGTAAACTGGACCTGGTGGACACTGTCAGCAAACTGCTAAACTAGTCTAAAAAAAAAGGCACCACAGGTATACAATGTAGATGGATGGATAGTATACTTAATGGATGACGAGTGACGACACAGAGGTAGGTACAGCAGTGGCCTACCGGTCTGCTATATACAGTATACTTGACCTGGTGGACACTGTCAGCAAACTGCTAAACTAGTCTAAAAAAAAGGCACCACAGGTATACAATGTAGATGGATGGATAGTATACTTAATGGATGACGAGTGACGACACAGAGGTAGGTACAGCAGTGGCCTACCGGTCTGCTATATACAGTATACTTGACCTGGTGGACACTGTCAGCAAACTGCTAAACTAGTCTAAAAAAAAGGCACCACAGGTATACAATGTAGATGGATGGATAGTATACTTAATGGATGACGAGTGACGACACAGAGGTAGGTACAGCAGTGGCCTACCGTACTGCTATATATAGTATACTGGACCTGGTGGACACTGTCAGCAAACTGCTAAACTAAAATGCACCACAGGTATAGGAATGTAGATGGATAGTATACTTAATGGATGACGACACAGAGGTAGGTACAGCAGTGCACTCTGCACTGTACTCCTCCTATATAATATTAATTATACTGGTGGTCCCCAGTCCCAACAATAAAGCAGCACACTGTGAGCACAGATATGCAGTGTTTTTCAGGCAGACAAACGTATACTGGTGGTCACTGTCAGCAAAACTCTGCACTGTACTCCTGCTATAGCTGCTCCCCAGTCCCCACAATTAAGCAGTGTGAGCACTCAGCACAGATATATCATGCAGCACACTGAGCACAGATATGGTATGGAGCGTTTTTTTCAGGCAGAGAACGGATAAAAACTAAACTCTGCACTGTACTCCTCCTAACAGCTGCTCCCCAATCCTCCCCACAATTATAGTAATAAACAAGTAATCAAATCAACTGTCTTCTACTAAACGGAGAGGACGCCAGCCACGTCCTCTCCCTATCATCTCCAATGCACGTGTGAAAATGGCGGCGACGCGCGGCTGCTTATAGAATCCGAATCTCGCGAGAATCTGACAGCGGGATGATGACGTTCGGGCGCGCTCGGGTTAACCGAGCCATACGGGAGAATCCGAGTATGGCTCGGACCCGTGTAAAAAAGGGAAAGCTCGGGGGGGTTCGGTTTCTTGGAAACCGAACCCGCTCATCACTAGTTAAGCACAGGAGCTGCTGCTGCTATTGCACATGCTCAGCAGCTCCTTCCACGGTAAGTTATGTCTCCAGTACAGAGAGCTCTGCTGATCAGAGCTCTGTGTGAGGAGCATTCACGGCAGCTCGTTAGTGCCTGTGGGTGGCCCCGCTGGGTGCAGAGACGGAGACCAGGCTGTCTCCGTCTCTGAAACACAATTCGTCTGCAGAGGGGGGGGGGAGTTTGCAGAACTTCATAAAAAAACAAGAACGTGCAAAACTGCCAGTGCTTGACGGCAGGCACGGGGGGCCCTTAGATTTGGGGGGCCCAGGGTAATGTGTTCCCTGGGCTCCCCCCTTAATCCGGCTCTGACCTAAAGATTTATCTGTAAGATCTGGCTGGTTGGAATGCAAATCTGGTAATGGATGAGAGCAAATTGACCATTTGATTCTAAATGCTGTAAAACTGACAAAAAGGTCATTCAGACAAATTGGTTAAATCAAATGGATTTAACCAATTTGTCTGATTGACAATTTTTGTCTGTTTTCCAGCGTCTGTTTTCCAGTGTTTGGGAACAAATGGTAATTGCATTTGTTCTCATCCATTATCAGATTGTCATTCCAACCAGCCAGATCTGACAGTTAAATCTTTAGATGTATGGCCAGCTTTAGATTCTCCTCAGGTATTTGTGACATTTCTGTTTCTGATTGCACAGTTTGTTCAACTGCCTAAATGGTTTTCCGGTTTTTTTTTTTACACCTCTTCTAGACACCGGGGGGTATATTTACTAAGCTCCCGATTTTGACCGATTTGCTGTTTTTTTTCAAAGTGTCATCTCGGGAATTTACTAAACTAAAATCTCGGCAGTGATGAGGGCATTTGTATTTTTTTGGAAGTCAAAGTTAAAAAATACGAATGAATACACCATCGGTCAAACGCGGCTGTTTAGGTATACAACTTGGTAATTTACTATGCATTCGTATTAGAAATCTCTACCGTGAAAGTGCATTGGCGGCCGTGAAAAAAAGCGAATCGTAAAAAAAGGCTGGAAAAAAATAGACCTGCTTTTGAGAAGCGTGTTTACATGTGTTTACAATTCTACATTAATCATACCTTCATTTTTGGTCCTTTAAAAGGTAAACAAGCACATTTTTAACATCTCTTACTATGAAATGGCTGCTGCCATGTGTAGTACTGTATTTTTTTTGCCTGTGGGATACCTGAGAGTGCTCCAGCAGGCTACAATAAACCAGGGCCACGAGCAGGAAGTCCAGGTTCCGAGGAGGCTGCGCAGGGCTCGTTTTTTTAGGGGGTGTTTAAACTTTAACGCATTGGCCGATGACCAGCTCATACAGATGTTCTGGCTACATACAAACATCATTTCCTGTCTGTATGGCCTTGTCAAACTGGACCTAGACCCTTAGACAGCACGCTCTCGCTCTGTCTCAGGCCTGGACAAACTCCTGGCTGTGTTGCACTTTATGGCTACTGGCAGCTTTCACGCTGTGACTGGCGATGTAATTGCTATCTCACAGGCCACCTTTTCTAAATTTTATAATCAGGTAAGTTAACACATACATATTCCTCTATGTCTAAGTTGTGCTTCTGTTATGTAATATAACACAGTATTGTATTTTAAACACGTCATGACGCTCACCTTATATTTTGAAATGTCCACTCAGGTTTGGGATGCTTTGTATCCACACATAGATGCCTCTATCTGCTTCCCTACCCAAGAGTCGTAGTGGCATGCAGTCAGGGTATCTTTCTATGAGCTTGCAGGCATGCCCAATGTGCTGGGTACCATAGATTGCACACATGAAGTAAACAGTCAGCAAGTAGAGGAGATAGAAACATCTTGCCACAGTGTGAGTACAGATGTAGGGAGGCAGGTAAGCCAGTAACTGATTATGCGTAATTTCACAGGTAAGTCTTAATTTATCTAACTGAACATTGGCTAACCCCAAACATAAAATATATGTATTTATGAATTATGTTTGTGAAGCGTTTTTGTTTGATATTATGCCTGTTGTTTACAATTACTCAATAACATTTTCAAATTACACTGTCAGTCAATAACAAATTAAACATTACACATAAAGCATTTGAGTTATTTATTATCTTAAACACTATAATTGTGTTGGGCACAAATCTAGAATCGTGAGTGATATGTCACAATACTTTATTATTTATTTCGTTGCTTGCTCATTTTCTTGTTGTTTTTTTGGTGACTGCAGAGGATTCTGTTGGCACATTGGGCCGTGTTTGTCACGATCCGGGTATCTGGACGCCATTACTTACCCTTCAGATGCCTCCTAAGGCGGGCTCAGCGTTCCAGGACCGGATTCCGCTGTTCCTGAGTTTCCACATGCAGAGTGGTCTTTTCATCAGCCGCGGCCTCCGCTGTGCCCGCGTGGTTAAATGTGCATCTATCAGCCTGGCGTCTCCTGTCTCCGGTGGCCGGCGCCGCCATTACTGTTTCCCAGACCACATGGATTACAAACCAAACTTCCCTCCAAGTGTCTGCATGGGCGCAGCCATCTTGGATTCTGTCATCTGATCATTTCCACCAATCTGCTGTCTGTGTTGTTGATTTGCATAATTGCCTAGCCAACCCCTTCCTTGCTGCAGGTATAAGTAAGCTGTACCTGAGCAAGGAAGACGTCAGTGCTTTGGTTGTCAAACCTAGTTCCTGTTTGTCTCTCTTCTATGATTGTCTTCCAGGTTCCAGCTCCTGTCTCAAGACTTCCACCATAGAGACCCGCACCAGCATTCCACCTGCGGTGTAGCCTGACTCTCCAATCCATTGTGGATTCATCTGTTTCCAGCTACAACACTACCTGCTTCCAGCCTCAGCTTCCAGCAGAGTACAGCTTCCCTTAAAGGGCCGGTGTCCTTTCTACACTTTACCACTCTCCACCGGAATTATTATTTCTCCGCTCTCAAGTTCTACATTTCAGTTCACATTTCATCGCTCCCAAAGTTCATTTATTATTTAACTGGTTCCAGCCAGTATCCACTCCGTGCTAACAACAGTCTGGTTCCAGCCAGTATCCACAGCAGCTGTTTTACCTTTAGCAACCCAGCTCTTCCTGGAACACCAGCTGGTACAATCCTGGGTTATCTCCATTGCTACAGCCGGGCCTGGTAAGGACTTTCCATCTAGAAGATCATAAGAACTATCTCACACTACCAGTGCCCTGTGGCTCCTGCCATGCTGTAGTACTCAGGAACTGTATTTATTCTTTGCTGACTTTTACGTTTTCTTTTATTGCTGCTGTGATGCGGAGTTGTCATAATAAACATCATTGACTTTTATCTAAGTTGTCGTGGTCACGCCTTCGGGCAGTTATTATTCATGTTACTTACATGTCCAGGGGTCTGATACAACCTCCCAGGTTCCGGTACATCTCAGCCCCTACAACTGAGGCTGCCTCCCGTCAGCTCAGGCCCTCAGTTGTGACAGTAAGCACTGACCTAATGAATCCAGCCGGAGACCAGGATCAAGCGGCCAGGCCGATGCAAGAACTGGCAGCCCGACTAGAACATCAGGAGGCTGCACAGGGCCACATCATCCGCTGTCTCCAGGATCTCTCTACTCGGCTGGATGGGATTCAGACAACTCTCCGTGGATCAGGCGCGTCTGGTGCGTCAACCACAGTGACTCCAGCTATAACCTTACCCATTTCTGCTCCACGTCTTCATCTTCCAACGCCAGCAAAATTTGACGGATCTCCAAGATTCTGCAGGGGATTTCTCAACCAGTGTGAGATTCAGTTTGAGCTACAACCTGGCAATTTTCCCAGTGACCGTACAAAAATTGCCTACATTATTTCTCTTCTCAGTGGCTCAGCCCTTGATTGGGCATCACCGTTATGGGAGAGGTCCGACACCCTGCTATCTTCTTACACTGCATTTGTGTCAACATTCAGGCGCATCTTCGACGAGCCAGGCCGGGTAACTTCAGCTTCGTCTGAGATTCTCCGTTTACGCCAGGAATCACGTACTGTAGGACAATATCTTATACAGTTCCAGATCCTGGCATCCGAACTGGCATGGAACGACGAGGCCCTGTATGCTGCATTCTGGCATGGTTTATCCGAGCGTATTAAAGATGAGTTAGCTACCAGAGACTTACCCTCCAAGTTAGATGAGCTAATCTCACTTTGTACGAAAGTTGACTTACGTTTCAGAGAGAGAGCAACTGAGCGTGGAAGATCATCTGCTCCAAAATCTTCTACTCCTCCTCCTCGCCAACTGTCACCAACTACAGATGAACCCATGCAAATTGGCCGTTCCCGTTTAACTCCTGCTGAGCGCCGAAGACGTCTCTCCGAGTTTCTCTGTCTGTATTGTGCAGCTCCGTCTCACACCATTAATGCCTGTCCCAAACGTCCGGGAAACTCCAAATCCTAGCTCGCCAAGGAGAGGGCCGGCTAGGAGTAATGATCTCCTCTCCATCTCCTCAAGATTGTAACCTCCCAGTCTCGCTTCAAGTTGCTCAACGTTATCAGAACGTCATTGCCCTCCTGGATTCCGGAGCAGCTGGGAACTTTATTACTGAAGCCTATGTTAAACGGTGGTCCCTACCCACCGAGAGACTTCCTTCGTCCTTTTCCTTAACTGCTGTGGATGGCAGTAAAATTTTTGATACAGTTATTTCTCTAAGGACTCTACCAGTTCGTCTGAGAGTGGGAGTTCTTCATTCCGAACTTATTTCATTTTTAGTGATTCCAAGAGCCACACATCCTGTGGTCCTGGGCCTTCCATGGCTCCGTCTTCACAATCCTACAATTGATTGGACGACTACGCAAATCCTGGCATGGGGTTCCTCCTGTACTAAGACATGTTTGTTTAAAGTATTGCCTGTCTGTTCTTCCTCCCCCAGGTCGTCTGATGTTCCACCTCCTCCATATCAAGATTTCACGGATGTGTTCAGTAAAGCTTCTGCCGATATCCTTCCTCCTCATAGAGAATGGGACTGCCCGATTGATCTCGTTCCAGGGAAGGTTCCACCTCGAGGCCGAACTTATCCGTTGTCTCTCCCCGAGACACATTCTATGGAGGAATACATTAAAGAGAACCTAGCAAAGGGGTTCATTCGACCTTCTTCTTCTCCAGCCGGCGCAGGCTTCTTTTTTGTAAAGAAGAAAGATGGTGGTCTGCGGCCGTGCATCGACTACAGAGGTTTGAACGACATTACCATCAAGAACCGCTATCCTTTACCCCTGATTACTGAGCTCTTTGACAGAGTTAGCGGAGCTACCATCTTTACAAAGCTGGACCTGAGAGGTGCATACAATCTCATCCGGATCCGTGAGGGTGACGAGTGGAAGACCGCATTTAACACCCGTGACGGACATTATGAGTACCTCGTCATGCCCTTCGGATTGAGCAATGCTCCAGCTGTCTTCCAGCATTTCGTCAATGAGATCTTCAGAGACATTCTATACCGTCATGTCGTGGTCTATCTAGATGATATCCTCATTTTTGCCAACGATTTAGAGGAACATCGTTTCTGGGTAAAGGAGGTTCTGTCCCGTCTCCGTGTCAATCATCTCTACTGCAAATTAGAGAAATGCGTCTTTGAAGTCAAGTCCATTCCGTTTCTAGGGTACATTGTGTCCGGTTCCGGACTAGAGATGGATCCTGAGAAACTACAAGCAATCCAGAATTGGCCGGTACCCTTAACCCTCAAAGGGGTCCAGAGGTTCTTAGGGTTCGCCAATTATTACCGAAAGTTTATACGAGACTTTTCCACCATTGTGGCGCCTATTACTGCTTTCACCAAGAAGGGTGCTAACCCGTCCAAGTGGTCTGAAGAAGCCATGCAAGCTTTTCATCTTTTAAAACAGAGGTTCATCTCTGCACCTGTCCTGAAACAGCCTGACATCGACTCTCCTTTCATCTTAGAGGTGGATGCCTCCTCCGTTGGAGTAGGAGCGGTGTTATCTCAGAGGGCTAAAGATGGTCATTTACATCCTTGCAGTTTCTTCTCACGGAAGTTCTCCCCAGCGGAGCGCAACTATGCCATTGGCGACCAGGAGTTGCTAGCCATCAAGCTCGCTCTAGAGGAGTGGAGATATCTGTTGGAGGGAGCTTCTCATTCAATCACCATCCTTACAGACCACAAGAACCTTCTATATCTAAAAGGCGCACAATGTCTCAACCCTCGTCAGGCCAGATGGGCACTTTTCTTTTCCAGGTTCGACTTTAAACTCCAGTTCTGTCCGGGCTCTCAGAATCGCAAGGCCGATGCCCTTTCCCGCTCATGGGAGCAAGAAAATGAGTCAGAGTCTTCAGACAAGCATCCTATTATAAATCCGTTGGCATTCTCCACGGTAGGGATGGACTCTACGCCCCCATCAGGGAAAAGTTTTGTGAAGCCGACACTAAGGAAGAAGCTCATGCATTGGGCCCATGCTTCCCGTTTTGCCGGACATACAGGTATCCAAAAAACCCTGGAGTTTATCTCTAGGTCCTATTGGTGGCCAACTCTGAAAAAGGACGTTTTGGAGTTTATTGCATCTTGCCCAAAGTGTGCTCAACATAAAGTATCCCGCCAGTCGCCTGCGGGGCAACTGGTTCCACTATCTGTTCCCCGTCGACCATGGACCCATTTGTCGATGGATTTTATTACAGATTTGCCCATGTGCAACAAGTTCAATACCATCTGGGTGGTAGTTGACCGGTTCACCAAGATGGCACACTTCATTCCTCTCACCGGTCTTCCGTCAGCTTCCAAGTTGGCTCAAGTATTCATACAAGAGATCTTCCGACTCCACGGTCTTCCAGAAGAAATTATCTCAGATCGAGGAGTTCAATTCACAGCCAAATTCTGGCGAAGTTTATGTCAAGTCCTCCAAGTCAAGTTAAAGTTTTCCACGGCTTACCATCCTCAGACCAATGGTCAAACTGAGAGGGTGAATCAGGACTTGGAGGCCTTCCTCCGCATCTATGTGTCCTCCTCTCAAGATGACTGGGTTCAATTACTTCCCTGGGCCGAGTTCTGTCATAACAACCAGTATCATTCTTCATCTTCCTCAACACCATTCTTCACCAACTTTGGATTCCACCCTAAAGTCCCTGAGTTCCAACCGCTTCCAGCAACTTCTGTTCCCGCAGTGGATATCACCTTGCATCAGTTTGCCAATATCTGGAAGAGCGTACGATCAGCTCTGCTCAAGGCATCGTTCAGGTACAAGAAGTTTGCGGATAAGAAGCGTCGAGCAGTTCCTGCTCTCAAGGTGGGTGATCGGGTATGGTTATCCACGAAGAATTTGAGGTTAAGAGTTCCCAGTATGAAGTTTGCACCTCGCTACATCGGTCCTTTTAAAATTGATCAAGTCATCAATCCTGTTGCTTACAGACTCCAGTTACCTCCCTTCTTAAAAATACCCAGGACATTCCATGTTTCCCTGTTGAAACCGCTAATCTTGAATCGGTTTCATTCCTCACTTCCACCAACTCCGAAAGTCCAAACTCAACGAGGCGTTGAGTATGAAGTGGCCAAGATCCTGGACTCACGTCACCGTTACGGTCAACTTCAGTATCTCATTGACTGGAAGGGCTATGGTCCTGAAGAACGCTCTTGGACCAATGCCTCTGACGTCCATGCTCCTGCCTTGGTCCGAAATTTCCACGCAAAGTTTCCTTTAAAGCCTAAGAAGTGTCCTGGGGCCACTCCTAAAGGGGGGGTTGCTGTCACGATCCGGGTATCTGGACGCCATTACTTACCCTTCAGATGCCTCCTAAGGCGGGCTCAGCGTTCCAGGACCGGATTCCGCTGTTCCTGAGTTTCCACATGCAGAGTGGTCTTTTCATCAGCCGCGGCCTCCGCTGTGCCCGCGTGGTTAAATGTGCATCTATCAGCCTGGCGTCTCCTGTCTCCGGTGGCCGGCGCCGCCATTACTGTTTCCCAGACCACATGGATTACAAACCAAACTTCCCTCCAAGTGTCTGCATGGGCGCAGCCATCTTGGATTCTGTCATCTGATCATTTCCACCAATCTGCTGTCTGTGTTGTTGATTTGCATAATTGCCTAGCCAACCCCTTCCTTGCTGCAGGTATAAGTAAGCTGTACCTGAGCAAGGAAGACGTCAGTGCTTTGGTTGTCAAACCTAGTTCCTGTTTGTCTCTCTTCTATGATTGTCTTCCAGGTTCCAGCTCCTGTCTCAAGACTTCCACCATAGAGACCCGCACCAGCATTCCACCTGCGGTGTAGCCTGACTCTCCAATCCATTGTGGATTCATCTGTTTCCAGCTACAACACTACCTGCTTCCAGCCTCAGCTTCCAGCAGAGTACAGCTTCCCTTAAAGGGCCGGTGTCCTTTCTACACTTTACCACTCTCCACCGGAATTATTATTTCTCCGCTCTCAAGTTCTACATTTCAGTTCACATTTCATCGCTCCCAAAGTTCATTTATTATTTAACTGGTTCCAGCCAGTATCCACTCCGTGCTAACAACAGTCTGGTTCCAGCCAGTATCCACAGCAGCTGTTTTACCTTTAGCAACCCAGCTCTTCCTGGAACACCAGCTGGTACAATCCTGGGTTATCTCCATTGCTACAGCCGGGCCTGGTAAGGACTTTCCATCTAGAAGATCATAAGAACTATCTCACACTACCAGTGCCCTGTGGCTCCTGCCATGCTGTAGTACTCAGGAACTGTATTTATTCTTTGCTGACTTTTACGTTTTCTTTTATTGCTGCTGTGATGCGGAGTTGTCATAATAAACATCATTGACTTTTATCTAAGTTGTCGTGGTCACGCCTTCGGGCAGTTATTATTCATGTTACTTACATGTCCAGGGGTCTGATACAACCTCCCAGGTTCCGGTACATCTCAGCCCCTACAACTGAGGCTGCCTCCCGTCAGCTCAGGCCCTCAGTTGTGACAGTGTTCTGCTTGATCATCTAACTGGGGAGGTAACTGGGGTCTGGCTAGGTGTGGTTATCCCTGAACTTGAGCCTTGTTGCTGGGCTGCCAACAAATTGATGTTTTGGCTCAGGTTGTTGATGCTTGCTGTCAGTTGTGTTGTTGCGGCTGTGTTGTTGGCGACTATTCTGGACATACTTTCTGTGATTAGCTGATTGTTCTGTATTAGTTGTATGAGGGCTTGTTGCTGGCGGTTTTGTTCGTCCATGATGCGTTGAAAGCTTCCTATCATTTGGCTGTTGTCTGCTCTCATTTGTTCCATGCTATTGGCCACTCTGCCAAGTTGAACAATCAGTCTGCCTGAGTTTCTACTCAGTCTCGGTAGATGATGTGGCAGACTGGCAAGATATTGGCTGTGGTTTTGCAGACAGGCATAGTGTTGGGCCTGTTGTGTGGTCCAACTGGACCAAAAGTATTGTCCCATTTGTGGCTGGGGTGGTGTTGGGCTCAATTGTTGGGTGGGGGTTGTTTGGGGTGGTGGAATAATGTCAGCCGGCGTGGGTGGCTGGTTCGGATCAACTGCTTGCAGGTGTAGTGTGAAAGTTTGCTGCAAGTCAGTTTCCTGCTGGGTATCCTGGGGCATGATGTCTGGATCTGTATGGGGTTGAAGACAGCCACAATATAGTTACTGTTGGGCTTCTGCTTTTATTGTGCTTTACGACAACATGCATAACTTCTTAATATGCATGTAGAAAAATATAAATAGAGTATGGCCTAAACGTATGATGATATTGGACATTATATTAAAAAAATGTGGCTTCTTTGGTTCCCTACTCATTACAACAATCTTTAAGGTAAATGTTGGGCTATGAGCTTAACTTAATGGTCAAACACGTTGAACTGTAAAAATGCTACATTACACCCTTTACGTATTCTGTTTAAAGCTTCCTTTTGGCCAAAAAACAGAATACACAGCGCTGGCCCTAACCAATATGATGCCCTAGGCAAGATTTTGGCTGATGCCCCCTGGCACCGCCGCTAGCTTCGCCTCTGAGCCTACATCCCTTTCCCAGCACCATCACCCCTCACCTATAGCAGTCCTCATTTCGGTGCTCCTACCCCATATATTTTAAATAGAAACAGTGTACACATGTGTTCTTGCTGGGAAGGGGTATGGCCACACAATAGTACTCCCAATTCAAATTAAGCCACACAGTAGTGCAAATGTATTCACATTTATCATGTGACGGTGTCCCTTATTCCCGTTACATCACATAGTAGTACCACTTTACCTTATATACATTACTCCTCAAAGTAGTGCCCCTTATTCACATCACACCACACTATATTGCTCTTCTTTATTCACATTAGACTACACAGTAGAGCCTTTTCTATACATTATCCTGAGTAGAGCAGTAGACACCTTATACACATAATGTCAAACATCATTAGTAATGCATTTATACACATAATACCACACAGTAATGCCCCATACACATATGACACACATTATTAATTTCCTTATAAACATAATGCGCCTTACACATTATGTCAACCTTTATTAATGCCCTTATGCACATAATGTCTCTTACACATGTCGCACATTATTAATGCCCTTATACACATAATGACACACATAATGCCCCTTACACATATGCCGAACACTACTGCACAACCATTCCACCCGCTCAAAGCACTCACATGGCCGCTGACACTGTGACCTCTGCCTCTGCTTGGATACAGATGTGTCCTCATACAGTACATCTTGCCTTAACATGCCATGCAGCAGAAGATGTCTGAATCAGCTGCTAACGTTGTGCAACTTTTTTTGACAAAAATGCATTTTATTTGCATTGCTATGTGACTAGGATGCACAAGCAGCTTCTGCTGATTAAAATGATATGCAGCATGCCTATATACTGTGTGCGACTGCGGCTGTATCTGCATATGAACTGCTACGTTACAGTGATTTCCGGTAATACACTGTATCGTAGCATTTTGTAGGCAGATACAGCCGAAGTTGCGCACAGAATATAGAATATAGGCATGTTGCATATCATTTTAATCAGCAGAAGCTGCTTGTGCCCCTAGTCACATCAAATGCCCTAGGCAATTGCCTAGTTTGCCTATGTCTAGGGCCGGCTCTGAGAATACATTAAATGTGTACAACAATGCACTCATACATTGTTAAAGGCTGTCAGTCTTTCACAGTAAACATTTTCAATTATAGTGAAAAAACATATACCGTATTTTTCGGACCATAAGACGCACTTTTTCTCCCCAAAAATGTGGGGGGGAAAGTACATGCGTCTTATGGTCCGAATATGCGTCTTATGGTCCGAATAATAGCAGAGTAATAACCTTATGGAGCGCTCTCAATGCGCTGGGTGGGAGCGCACTGGGTGGGAGAGGCAGCAGTTACGAGTGCGGGTAGCGGCGGGTCCTGTCTGCTGCTGCTGCTGCTTTGCCGTCATCTGAGAGGCGGCATCACGTGACTCCCCCGCTCCCTCCCCTCGCCTCCTCCAAAGTACTGCTGCTGCTGCTGCTTTGCCGTCATCTGAGAGGCGGCATCACGTGACTCCCCCGCTCCCTCCCCTCGCCTCCTCCAAAGTACTGCTGCTGCTGCTGCTTTGCCGTCATCTGAGAGGCGGCATCACGTGACTCCCCCGCTCCCTCCCCTCGCCTCCTCCAAAGTCCTGCTGCTGCTGCTTTGCCGTCTTCTGAGAGGCGGCATCACGTGACTCCCCCGCTCCCTCCCCTCACCTCCTCCGAGTCCTTCCTCAGAGTAGTGTGCTTCGGGCGTAAACTGACAGGCTGGATGCGGGGAACCTTGTGTACACAGTACAATATTTGCCACAATAAAGTGACTCCCCCCACCCCTCACCTCCTTCCTCAGAGTGCTTTGGGCAGCGTAATATTTGCCATAATAAGGTACCCATATACTACCATACAGTACTGGTATATTATTTGGTTCAGAATTTTTTTTTTCCTGTTTTCCTCCTCTAAAAACTAGGTGCGTCTTATGGTCAGGTGCGTCTTATGGTCCGAAAAATACGGTACTTAAAAATATGGTTGCCATAAGTTGCCACACATATTTTGCGCATATTGTTAATTTTAATTATATTATTTACATTATAAAAATATTAAATTATTCTGCGGCAATAATCACATCTTGCACACAAAGGCCTATCCACAACAACATACATTAACCAAAAAAACATTAAATAAAATGGATTAAACATTCATGAAAACACATGAGTCACACTTCATTTAAATGGGAAAAAAAAAGAAAAAATTAAATAATAAAAAAATTGATGCTGCAAAAGGGACAGGACAACTGCTAACTTCACAAGACAATGGGAAATAACATAACTAGTTATGCTAAAAAAAACATCACCAACACATTACAATAATTAAGCCACTTACAAACTGAATCAGCTACAATACATTTCACACAACTAAGGACAAAGCACATATGTTAAAATAATATAAATATTGTACCACAAACTCACCATCCTGCCTTGGACGATCCGAATCCCGGACATAAGTCGCACCAACCACTTCTGGCGGAATAAGGGACCGCACAGGCTCCTCCCAATCCCGATATGATGCTCTGAAGGGATGGCCACCCCCTGTTTGCCTGGCAGACTTTGCCTCCTTGGCCATCATCGCCTTGACACGGCGCTTGATATCGTAGAAACGCTTACGACACGTGTCCTCGGTCCTCCTCACCACACCCTCACTATTAACTGCCGCTACTATCTTCCCCCACAGAACACTCTTCCTGCGTGAAAGTACTTTGGCAGCATCATGCCCAAACAGCTGATGATGACGTGTCATCAGCTCCCGCACCAATGCGACATTCTCTGCATAGCTGAACTTTACATTGCGCCCAGTCTTTGTAGTGGTGCGTGGCTGCGGAGCCACAGCACCATCACTGCACTGTCACTCGAGGACGCAGCAGCAACCTCCCCCTTATCCTCACTAACCTCCACCGCCTCACTCACCTCCTCCCTCTCACTCACCTCCTCCACCTCACTCACCTCCTCCCTCTCACTCACCTCTGACTGGGACATATTCCGGACAAACAACAAATAACAATTATAAAAAAAAACCACACAACACACTCCTCCACTACACACCACACACCAAACACACACACACACACACACACACACACACACACATACACACACACACACACTCACAAACAATGACAATAGACTGAAATTTTTTTTACAAAGACTAAAAAGAAAACAGACTTTTAAATAACTACACAACAAGTATGACAAGACTACTTACACACACAGTACAGCACTGAGCAATGCAAAAAACCACCTCCAAACCACAAAATACTCCAAACTACTCACCAACACCAAACACCACTTCCTCTCACCTCTCCACTAGCTAAACCCACGAGGTTCGGATGGTTTGGGGTGGTTTTATAGTAATGAGCACAGACACTCCTCCATCAGGAAACAAACCAATCATGGACGAGTGACAAAAACGAAAGTAAAAACAAAATCGCGTCCGGGAACGGAAAAACACTGCCGTAACATTCAAATGACGCATTCGTTAAAAAACCACAACACGGCTGCAAAAACACAAAATCGGCCGCATTCTACCTTTAAAAAACACGAATGACATCGACATCGAAAAATGAACATAATCAAAATACGACAGCTTAGTAAATGAGGCGTAAAAAAATCAAAAAGTTGCAAATTCATACATTCAATGTCATTCGTGTTTAATTACACTCCAAATCGACACAGATACGAATTTTAGTAAATATACCCCCGAGTCTCAGGCATCATGAGAGGCAGAAGAAGACGTCTCACAAACAGGTGTAAAACCACCACTCAGAAATAATGTTGTCAATTTTATGTTTTTCTGCACCAAAACTTCCCTTTATAAGAGTTGTTTTTTCTTTACCACTGTATATTGGGTTTTGGTTTTAGATGCCCTGACTTAGATCCGCTATGCCCTTGAGCACAGACTTTAGTAGATACTGGACTATCGTCATCACCATGACTGGTGGCAGCAGGTTGTTGTTCTCTAAACTGATTGCTATCCATTTTAACTGCATGAATCACAGGGTTAGATGCACGTTAAGAATGTGCACTAGGTTACAGTGCACCAAATAGTACAAACAACAGCACCTCTCTATACGTTGTTTTTTTATATTACTTGCAGCTCCTTTCAAACTGCATGAATCACAGGGTTTATAGATGCACATAAAGAAAGCGCACTAGGGAAAAGTGCACCAAATAGTACAAACAATAGAACTTTATAGATTTTATTTAATAACTTGCAGCTCCTTTCAAACCATGTGATTACAAGGTTAATTGCACATGAAGAAATTGTACTAGGGTACTGCTCATCAAATAGTACAAACAATAGAACTTATATATATATATATATATATGCCAACAAAAAATCACCTAAGGTGCGCTATTAAATGTGTTGCAGGGGTAATCTCTCAATTAATACTGTATGTTGAGTTTAAACAGAGGGATGGATGCACATATAGCTGGGAATTGAAAAAAAATGTTTGATGTTCTCACCTATCAACACCATATTACATATTGGCAATCTGTTGTGGTAAGGTGGATTTGGCGCCATTATAGCCATCTTGGAAATTCTGCTTTGATTTAACATGAAATAGCACCGTCTATTACGTAACGCCTTTGTTATTTGTACCCCTGATGAAGTTCCATAGTGGACGAAATGTGTTGGGTCATCATATTTTGTATATTTGCACATCAAATTGTAAGAAAAAATTGTGTGTATTTTAGAAATTGTGAGAAAGTTTTTTATTGTATACCAAGAATAAATATTCAGGTATGAAATTATTGTTTTTAATGAGAGTGACATTTTAGTTAAAGGGTGTACAATCCTAAAAGAATCATCACTTATAACATATTAACTGAAGGGTTACCCCTGCAACACATTTAATAGTGCACCTAAGGTGATTTGTTAGGCATTCGTAGTTTCAGTCTCCACCTGCAGGGGACTACCTCAAGGTGCTGCTTATATTGTAGGTTAAGTGCAGAAGAAGAGTCCTTTTTTATCATATATATATATATATATATATATATGATAAAAAGGACTCTTCTTCTCCTTGTCCAAAGCATGGCAAGCAAAGCAAGCCATGCGAGGGGGCACGGTGCACTCATTTGGGTTCCCCGTCACTTTACAGAGAAAACAACACCAAAAACAGTAAAAAAAAACTCATGGCAACTATTTGACCTGTCGACTTACTACATGTCGACCTGATGCATAATGGCAATGTCGACCTTCAGTGGTCGACCTATTGAGTGTCGACCTATGTTTGTTCGAACCAATGACCCATACCCTTTGGCAATGGAGCCTGTTTGGTCACAGTAGCAAGCAGCTGATTAGGTCTTTAAATTCAATAACCTTAACGCGTTTCTCGGCCTCAAGTGCTGGCTGTTTCTTTAGAAGGAAAAAGAAAATGTTGCAAGTCATGTGAGGGGTATATAAACCAGACTAATTAGCAAATTGGGTCTGCTGTGGTAATTAAGTTCCGATGTAGGTACTTTTACCAAATAGTACTGGTATTTCTAACACATTTAAACATATAAATGCATATGCCTACAGTAATATTCAATTTCTATTTAAAAATAAATTGAATCTATTAAGAACATACAAAAAAAATCTACAAAAAGCAAGTATTTCCTATGTCTTTGAAAAACACTTTTTCAGTATTTGTTTATTAAAGATTTGGAGAGACAACAATCATAAGAAAAACATAGAAATTGCATTAAAGAGATAATAGAGTTAAGATGTCTTGGTTGAATGCCTCCTATGAGGATAATTATATATACACAGTCTTGACATAGATAAAGGAGCTATAACTTTTATTTATCAATTCATTAAAAAGACCCAGTAAATAATAAATAGATAAATCCCATTGTGATTATAAATGCGAATTTAGAGATTAGGAGCTAAAGCAGAAATTATGAAATGATGTAGGATAAAAATAGAAATAAATATAAATATAAACAATGATAAAAATACAGATGGAAAATCGAAAAGTTATAATAATGTAGAATTCTCCTTTTATATATATATATATATATATATATATATCTCCTATATATTTGCCTTGTCTGTGCCTGGCCCTCTAACGCTGGGTGGAGTCACAGGCCTGGGGGGAGTTTCAGCACGCCACTAATGGGAGCAGCACTGCAGCCACAGAATCCGGATACCATCTCCACAGACAAACCACCAGTGGCCGGACGCAGCACAGTGCCTGGTAACCATGCACCCCTCCCTAGGTTTACCCCCCAAAACAGCCACCTACACCCCAATGACACCCGCACCCCCCCTTCCCCAGTACCCAGAGGCAGCCAGCAGCCCCAGAGACGACGTCCGCACAACGGACGAACACACACACACACACACACACACACACACAAGACACCCTCACCCCACACCAGCTATTCCCCCCCCCCCCACAACTCCAGCACCACCTCCTGCATGCAGCCGCGGCACACACAGGCTGGCCGGGACCCGCCGTCCGCACTACGGATGAGCCGCACACCACTGATCCCCCCCTTCCCCACAACCCCAGCACCCCACCTCTTGCATGCAGCCGCTCCACAACACGTTGGCCGGGGCCCGCCGTCCGCTCCACGACACGCTGCCCGGGACCCGCCGTCCGCTCCACGACAAGCTGCCCGGGACCCGCCATCCGCTCCAATACAAGCTGGCTGGGACCCGACGTCAGCTGAACAGACGAGCCGCACAGCACACATCCTCCCCTCCTCACAACCCCAGCACTATCCTTCAGCATACAGCCGTGGGACCCGCCGTCGAGCCGCACACCACCTAAACCCCCCTCCCCACAACCCCAGCAACACCTCCTGCATGCAATGCCCCCACAGTGCCAGCTATACACTGCCCCCCACAGTGCCAGCTATACAATGCCCCCCACAGTGCCAGCTATACAATTGCCCCCACAGTTCCAGCTGTACAATAGCCCCCACAGTGCCAGCTGTACAATTGCCCCCACAGTGCCAGCTGTACACTGCCCCACAGTGCCAGCTATACACTGCCCCCACAGTGCCAGCTGTACAATTGCCCCCACAGTGCCAGCTGTACAATTGCTCCCACAGTGCCAGCTGTACAATTGCCCCCACAGTGCCAGCTGTACAATTGCCCCCACAGTGCCAGCTATAAAATTGCCCCCACAGTGCCAGCTATACAATTGCCCTCACAGTGCCAGCTATACAATTGCCCCCACAGTGGCAGATAGACATTGCCCCCACAGGCCCAGATATACAGTACCCACACTGTGCCAGCTATACAATGCTGACACTGTGCCAGCTATACAATGCCGACACTGTGCCAGATATACAATGCCGACACTGTGCCAAATATACATTGCCCCCCCACCAGGGCCAGGTATACAATGCCCTACTGTGCCAAATATACACTGCCCCCATAGTGTGTGTGTGTGTGTGTGTGTGTGTGTGTGTGTGTGTGTGTGTGTTTATCTCCTATATTTATATATATATATATATATATATATATATATATCTCCTATATATTTGCCTTGTGACTCTGTGCCTGCAGTTCTAACGCTGGGTGGAGTCACAGGGCTGGGTGGAGTTAGCAGCTCCTGTCCTGTCCCAGCATACCACTAGCAGAACAGGAGCAGCAGCCATACAATCCCCCCCACCATCCCCAGCCACAAGCCACCAGGGGACGGACCCACCACAGTGCCAGGTAACCATGGCCACCTACACCCCAATGCCACCCGCAGCACACCCCCCAAAAACCACCCTCCACCAGCTCCCACATGCAGCCACTGACGGCCCAGACCCGACGCATAACGGATCAGCACACATACCCGCTAACCGCACAGCACCGATCCCACCCGCCGCACAAGCCCACCATCTCCCAGACTCTCACACCCATCCGCAGCACGGACACGGTGGCCGGGCCGCACCACAGCCGACCAGACAGCCGCATGCCGCACTACCTCTCCCGCCCTCCGCACACCCCCAGCGCCAGCTCCCGCACTGCAGCCGCGCCTGGGACCCACTGTCCCGCCAGTTACGGTGCAGCATCACCCGCGCCTGACTGCTGCCTCCCCGTCCGTCTCCTGCGCCACCCGTCCCTCCTAATGTGTATGGCGGCTTCATAGGCCTCCCTGCGCCGCGTACAGACACCCGCCGCCTCCTCCGCACACCTAAGACAACGCTGCCTCCCACCATCCCCAGAGACCCGGACTGCACACCACAGGGACTGGCCTGCCGGCTGCACAAGCCTGAGATGCGGGACAGCACACCTGGTACTGTGGATGCTGCCCCAACCTCACAGGTGAGAGAGAGTACATAGGCAGCACCGCGTCTCTGCGTCCCCTCTCTGCCGCCCAGCCTCTTTGCGTCCCCTCCCTGCCTCTCTGCGTCCCCTCCCTGCTGACCCAAATCTCTGCGTCCCCTCCCTGCTGACCCGCGTCTCTCTATCCCCTCCCTGTCACCCCGCCTCTCTGCGTCCGCTCCCTGCCGCCCTGCCTCTCTGCATCCCCTCCCTGCCGCACCACATCTCTGCATCCCCTCCCTGCCGCCCCACGTCTCTGCCTCCCCTTTCTGCCGGCCCGCCTCTCTGCATCCCCTCCCTACCGCTCCGCATCTCTGCGTCCGCTCCCTGCCGCCACGCGTCTCTGTGTCCCCTCCCTGCCACCCTGCCTCTCTGCATCCCCTCCCTACCGCCCGCATCTCTGCGTCCCGCGTCTCTGCATCCCCTCCATGCCGCCCCGCCTCTCTGCATCCCCACCCTGCCACCCGCATCTCTGCATCCCCCTCCCTGCGTCTCTGCGTCCCCCTCCCCGCGTCTCTGCGTCCCCCTCCCTGCCGCCCCGCGTCTCTGCATCCCCTCCCTACCGCCCTGCGTGTCTGCGCACCCTCCCTGCCGCCCCACCTCTCTGCATCCCCTCCCTGACACCCCGCCTCTCTGCGTCCCCTCCCTGCCGCCCCGCGTCTCTGCGTCCCCTCCCTGCCACCCAGCCTCTCTGCATCCCCTCCCTACTGCCTGCATCTCTGCGTCCCGCTTCTCTGCATCCCCTCCCTGCGTCCCGCCTCTCTGCGTCCCTTCCCTGCATCTCTGCGTCCCCTCCCTTCCGCTCTGCGTCCCCTCCCTGCCGCTCTGCGTCCCCTCCTTGCGTCTCTGCGTCCCCTCCTTGCGTCTCTGCATCCCTTCCTTGTGTCTCTGCGTCCCCTCCTTGCGTCTCTGTGTCCCCTCCTTGCATCTCTGCGTCCCTGCCCTGCCGCCCCGCATCTCTGGGTCCCTGCCCTGTATCTCTGCGTCCCCTCCTTGCGTCTCTGCGTCCCCTCCTTGCGTCTCTGCATCCCCTCCTTGCGTCTCTGTGTCCCTGCCCTGCGTCTCTGCGTCCCCGCCTTGTGTCTCTGCATCCCCGCCCTGCCGCCCCGCATTTCTGGGTCCCCGCCCTGTGTCTCTGCATCCCCGTCCTGCGTCTTTGCGTCCCCTCCCTGCCGCCCCACGTCTCTGCGACCCCTCCCTGCCGCCCCGCGTCTCTGCATCCCCTCCCTGCCACCCCGCGTCTCTGCGTCCCCTCCCTGCCGCCCCATGTCTGTGCATCACCTTGCAGACGCGGACACACAGTAACGGAAACATGCCGCATGCACCACGGCCGCACAGACCGCTTCCGCCCACCCCACAACCTCTCTCATACACCCGGCCCACACTGTACCGCCACACGCCGTCAGCACAACGCCGCAACCCCCTCCACTTCCCCGTCACCCGCACCTGTCTGTGTGCAGGTGCCCAGCCTCACGCCACTCCTGCCCCCAGCTCCACATAAAGTCGCTCCCCTCCCAGCAGCTCTCCAGGCGCCATGCTGCCTGGGGGACTGCTCAGTGTCAGGCCCGGCGCCAGCATTAGGCAGCTGCCTATTGGCGCCTGCCACTGGAAGCCGCCATGCTCCTGCTTCACTACCTTTTTACTGGACTGGGATTGGAGGAGGCTCTGGCGGGGGACCAGAGCACGCTGCAGCTGTGTGGGGAAGGGACGGCCTCGGGGGGATGCCGGTCCACTGTCCACCCGACGGAGGCGCCGGGGAGCGGAAGCGCCCGCCGACCCCAACGTGCTGCTGTGTGAGGAGGTGACTCTCTCAGGGCCTTCTGTGGATAACGACACAGAGGAGCGGAGGAGGAGTTGTCGGCGGTGTACAGCATTCTGCAGCTGTTTGAGGAAGTGGCCATGGGAATGCCGGGGCCCAGCCCAGCCACAAGTGGTGAGTGCAGGCAGGAGTGCAGTCGCTGTGTCTGCATATGTCCATGCTGTACAGACCAGTATCATGCTGTGTGTATAGGACCCCGTCCCCCACCCACTGCTACCCCCACAACTGCGCCTCCACCACCCGCAGCACTTCCAGACCCCCGCCCCCATCTGCCAAACCACCCAACCTGCCTCTCTTCCACCCACACCACCCATGTTTCTCCCACCCCACACGGCACCTCCCAAACCCTACCCCACCAGCAGCACCACCCCTCCCCCACCCATGGCATCCACGCACCCCCACAACTGCGCCTCCACCACCAACGGCACTTCCAGACCCCCTCCCCATCTGCCACACCACTGCACCTGCCGCTCTTCCACCCGTGCTTCTCCCCCCCCGACACTGCACCTCCCAACCCCCTACCCCACCTGCAGCACCCCACCTCCCCCACCCGTGTCATCCAGGCACCCCCACACCTGCTTCTCCAGACCCCCTCCCCCATCTGCCAAACCACCGCAACTGCCCCTATTCCACCCGCACCACCCATGCTTCTCCGCCCCGCACACGGCACCTCCCAACCCCCTACCCAACCTGCAGCACCCCACCTCCCCTACACGCACCCCCACACCTGCCCCTCCACCACCCGCAGCACCTCCGGACTTCCTCCACATCCACCACACCCCCGCAATCAGCCCCTTCTCTACCCGCAGCACCTCCGGACCCCTCCACCATCCACCGCACCCCAGCAATCAACCCCTTCTCCACCCTCAGCACCTTCGGAACCCTTACTCCATCCCCAACAGCCCTGCACCTGCCCCTCCCCCACCACACCCCCTCTCCTCCACTATTCACACCGCCTCCAAATCCACTCTCCCATTCGCAGCCTCCACCCCTCCCCAGTACCTCCCAACCCCCTCACCCATCTGCGCCACCCCCATCAACCCCCTTCCACCTGTAGCATCTACAGACACCCTCCCCCACACAGCAGCAAACCCCGCACCCCTCCCTTCCCCATCCGTGCCACCCACCCCTCCCCCACCCTCGGAACACCCACAACTGCCCCTCCCCTACCGCCCTCGGACCCCGTCCCCCACCTCACCGCACCTGCCCCTCTCCCACCTGCACCACCCATGCTTCTCCCCCCACCCACATGGCACCTCCCAACCCCACCTGCAGCATCCACGCACCCCCCGTACCTGCCCCTCCACCACCCACAGCCCCCTCACCCATCCGCACACCCCCTCCCTGCATCAAACCCCCTCCACCTGTACCATCTACAGACACCCTCCCCCACACCGCAGCAACCCCCACAACTGTCCCTTCCCCACCCGCGACCCCCCGCCCTTCCCCCACCCATAGCACCTCCGGACCCCACTTCCCCGCCCAACCCCACCCGCAGCACCTCCCAACTCCCTTCCCCATTCGCCCCTCCACCTGCAGCATCTACAGACCCTCTCCTCCACACACCCGCTACATTCGCTACATCGGGCCTTGCAGCCGCTGTTCACGCCGTAGCAAGAGGCAACGCCCCCATCACCATCCGCTGCCCTTACATTGCGCAATAATTTACCTCTAACAACAGTAGGAATACAGATAATACTCCATATAATCATATATTCAACCACACAAAGTAGGGGGCGTGGCAACCGTTACTCATATACCGTAGCCTTTTCTATTTCAATCAACGTAATATTTAAATTATTATAGAGAGAAATTAATTTTATCTTTCTATCTATTTAATTAATACATTTTATCTTGCATATTGCTACTTAAAGCATAAAAAACGTATAAACATGGTTCGAATCCCCAGTGAAGGAAAGGGGATATTACCCCATATGTAATTCAAAGTGATACAATAACAATAGAACCTTTAAATGGCAACAGAGATAACGTCAGAGAGGAGAGTATTCCATATAGTATCCCCAATTTATTTATTTTTATTTCTTTACAGTGATCACCAGGAGAGTTTAGCGCAGCATACATCAGCATGTGCACTCTGGGAAATGGCACCGAGACCTGGGCACGACACCTTTTATAGAATCCAAGTATCGGGAGAGTCCGACTCTGGGACGATGATGTTCGGCCTCACGCTGGGAGCCGAATCTGGTGGGAACACCTGAGCTGTGACCAGAGCCGGCCCTAACCAATTTGATGCCCTAGGCAAGATTTTGGCTGGTGCCCCCTAGCACCACCGCTGGTTCCACCTCTGACCTTGCACCTCTTTCCCAGCACCATCACCCCTCACCCACAGCAGTCCTTATTTTGGTGTTTGTACCCCTATATTTTAAATAGGAACAATTCGCACATTTGGCGCACAGCCCAAAAAGGGGTGTGTTTTTACTGGCAAGGGGCATGGCCACACAATAGTAACCCCAATTCCAATTACGCCACACAGTACTGCAACTTTATTCACATTTGATCATGCGATAGTGTCCATAATTCATATTACATCCCACAGTAGTATCACTTTACCTTATAAACGTTACTCCTCACCGTAGTGCCCCTTATTCACATTACATCACACTGAATTGCTCCTTATTCATATTGGGGGTCATTCCGAGTTGTTCGCTCGCAAGCTGCTTTTAGCAGCTTTGCACACGCTAAGCCGCCGCCTACTGGGAGTGAATCTTAGCTTATCAAAATTGCGAACGAAAGATTCGCAATATTGTGAAAATACTTCTCTGTGCAGTTTCTGAGTAGCTCGAGACTTACTCTGCCAGTGCGATCAGTTCAGTGCTTGTCGTTCCTGGTTTGACGTCACAAACACACCCAGCGTTCGCCCAGACACTCCTCCGTTTCTCCGGCCACTCCCGCGTTTTTCCCAGAAACGGTAGCGTTTTTTCACACACACCCATAAAACGGCCAGTTTCCGCCCTGAAACACCCACTTCCTGTCAATCACATTACGATCACCACAACGAAGAAAAAACCTCGTAATGCCGTGAGTAAAATACCTAACTGCATAGCAAATTTACTTGGCGCAGTCGCACTGCGGACATTGCGCATGCGCATTAGCGACTAATCGCTCCGTTGCGAGAAAAAAATAACGAGCGAACAACTCGGAATGACCCCCATTATACCACACAATATTGCTCTTTATTCACATTAGACGACATAGTAATGCCCTTTCTATATGCAACGCCACATAGTAGAGCACCTTATACACATAATGCCACACATTAGTAATGCATTTATACACATAATTCCACACAGTAATGCTTCTTACACATATGAGACACATTATTAATGTCCTTATAAACATAATGAGCCTTACACATTATGACAACCTTTATTAATGCCCTTTTACGCATAATGTTCCTTACACATATGCCGCACATTATTAATGCCCTTAAACACATAATGACACACATAGTGCCCCCTACACATTTGCTGCACATTTTTAGTGCCACCATACACATGATACACATACAGTAGTACCCTGTTACACATATGCCGCAAATTATTAATGCCCTTATACACATAATGACACACATACAGTAATACCCTGTTACACATATGCTGCACATTATTAATGCCCTTATACACATAATGACACACATAGTGCCCCTTACACATATGTTGCACATGGTTAATGCATTTTTACATGACACACATAGTGCTCCTTACACATATTCCGAACACTACTGCACAACCAATCCACTCACATGCACACAGCACTCACACTGCCACTAACACTGTCATCTCTGCCTCTGCTTGGATACAGATGTGTCCTCATAAATCTTGCCTCAATGCTAACGTCGGGCACATTTTTATGAAAATGCATCTTATTTGCATTGTTATGTGGCTAGGATGCACAAGCAGCTTCTGCTGATTAAAATGATATGCAGCATGCCTATATACTGTGTGAGACTGTGGCTGTATCTGCATATGAAATGCTACATACAGAATATAGGCATGCAGCATATCATTTTAATCAGCAGAAGCTGCTGATGCCCCTAGGCATGCCAGATGCCCTAGGCAATTGCCTAGTTTGCCTATGCCTATGGCCGGCTCTGGCTGTGACTCGGGTGTGCTCGGGTCCCCAGCATCAGAGCGGTTAGGATTCCATAGATCCCAAACCGCTCATCCATAATAATAATTATCTTCGGTGAAATAAACACCCCCATATGATCAACATAGTATAGGCCTGGCCAGCCTGTGACTCTCAAGCTGTTGTGAAACGACAAGTCCCATGTGGCAGGGCATGCCGGGATGTGTAGTTTCACTTTGTTGTAGATCCACAGTTGGCCATGCCTGACATTTTGCAATAGATTGAAACCCACCCCATGAACACTGCTAAGAAATTAAGGGCCTAATTCAGACCTGATCGCTCCTCTGTGAGTTTGCAGAGGTTTGCGATTAGATAGTCGCCGCCCAGACAGAGTGAATATCCACCCCATGGAAGTCTGCATACGCCATGCGAAAAGCTCTGCAAATGCCGGTCAGCTGCAAATCCGTGCGCAACTCACTTAATATTGAATGTTTTTTCTAGTCTGTGCAGTCTGTGTGTAGCCCAGGACCTACTCCTACAGTACAATAGAAACAGGCTGTTCAGGGCCGGAGCTGACATCACACACTCTCCTGGAAAACACTTGGGAATGCCTGCGTTTTTCCTGACACTCACAGAAAATGGGCAGTTACCACCCCTAAATATCTACTTCCTGTCAATCAACTTGCGTATGCCTAGCGATCAAAAAAGACACTGGATTCTTTCACAGTTTGGCCTCCTGGCCTCTTTAGTCGATTGCTAATTGCTAAAAACTAAACACAGAAAACCACAAATAACCTAATAACCAACGAAAAATAGAAAGAGGACATAAGATATTAAGAACAACACTAAATTAAAATACCCTACTATGTAAAATAGAATAATCCAATTAAACACAAATAAAATCAGAATTAACAGAAGACAACATAACCACAAAGGTAAACAGACTTATTCCACAAATTCTATGAATAACAACATATACTGTACTACCAACTAACAAAGCAACACAAAAGTTGAATTAACCTGAGCAGAATTATATGACTGTAGGGATGTGTGCCAAACCATGTTTGTTGGTTTTGGTTCTAATTTTATCATCTGGTTTTGGTTTTGATTTTGGTTTTGACAAAACCTCTCTGACTGGTTTTGGATCTTAATTTTTTCATTTTATAAAAACATCATTTTTTTGTTCCAAAAGTATCATAGGCAAATGCAGGGTGGGGGGGTTTCCTGTGTGTTTATGTGTGTGGATCTGAGTGCTCAATTACCGTGATCATCGTGCCTGCATACAGTATGACTTACAGTAAGTACTGTATTATATCAACTGCCCTTTGTCTGGAGTAGCGCTTGTTACATGCTAATTATGCATCCTTCATGGGCTGGGAAGGAAGGAAGGAAGGATGGGAGGGAGGGAGGGAGGGAGGGAGGGAGGGAGGAATTTTATTACCTTTTCTCTACTCAGTTGCAGTAAAATTCTACAGCTCTTGAATGAGGCAGCTGAAATACTTGGTTTGGTTGGGACCCCACAAAACTATTTTTTTGAAGCACTACTGTACCTCTGATCACTTATGAGGAAGTTGATAAAGAGGGTGTTAATTACAATAAATTATTATAATTTTGTAAAATACTTTTCATGAACTCGTTATATAACATAACAGGATGGAGGTGCCTAGATGGTTAACGTCACTACCTCTACTAACTTTAGTCTCACAAGTGAACCACATGCCTTCACAAATGTTGTCAGGATTTGGGTAAAAATAATCCCACACCCAAAAAGGTGCTTTTTTTGGTTTCATGCCCAAGCATCACAATGGCTTTCTTTTTCTCATGGGCAAAAACTGCTGCCACTGGTGGCTGACTTACACGAACAACATCATCAACATACTCATCATCCTCAGTTGAATCAGATTGTACCCAAATATCCCCCTCATCTAGTTAAACTTCCATTGTAGCATCCTCAATTTCTAGTGAAAGCAGTGGAGTATGGCCTGTGGAGTCACAGTGCTTTTATTTAATTATGTGAATGCAGTTGGGCACAGTGCCTATACTACACCACACAGCAGTTGTTAAAAAAAATATTTTAGAGTAGCTCTGAGCTGCATTGCAGGCAGTGACTAAAACAGTTTAAAACACCAGTGTGCTGTGCATCAAGGGTTAATGCTGCTCTATATGGAGCTCTGGCCTGCAGCTGCAATATGCATTTGCACCAATTTTTATCATTCAGCACAAGTTCAACACTTAAATTACACAGCAGCACCAATGTGACATTCTGAGACAATAGATGTAACTTTGAATTCCCTGCCCTATGAAAAAAATAATAAACAATGACTTGCTAAATGCCTGTACAGTATAAATAGCTTAGTTAATATTACAATAAGGGGACTGGAGTGGACACTCAGACAGATTCAAATAGGTCAGCTCGCTCAGCAACACTGCAGTGGAGGATAGTTCAGTTTAGCAGCATTGTAGTGGATGAACAGATTGGCCAGCTCAGCCTGGAGTGGACAGATAATTTAGCTCAGCACTAGTGTGGAGTCAGCACAGATGTCAGAGCAGGGGCGTATCTACCCATTGGCCAGGATGGCACTCGCCAGGGGCGCCACCCGAGGAGAGGCGCCACCCGCCGGTGCCACCCGTGGCCAGAGGGCAGAGTGACGCCCGGCAAGGCGGCAATAAGCACAGCATCCTTCACGTGGGAGGGCGCCTGGCAGCTTTGTCCCTCCCCGCAGTGACACCCGGCAATAAGCACAGCAGGCAGCGGCAACCACAGTTACTGGCAGCGGTGTCCGGCACTGCGCACCACATACGCTATAGAAACTGTAACTAAACTACAGCTTGCAGCAAGGGCTGCTGGGAGCTGTAGTTTAGTTACAGTTTCTATAGCGTATGTGGTGCGCAGTGCCGGACACCGCTGCCAGTAACTGTGGTTGCCGCTGCCTGCTGTTCTTATTGCCGGGTGTCACTGCGGGGGGGGACACAGGTACAAATTCACTGTTCAAAGCTGCCAGGCGCCCTCCCACGTGAAGGCAATACAAATACATATAAAGGCGGCACTCACGAACTTGTATACAAACAAGGGTAGATACAGCTGTTCAACATTTAGATTCATTCAATTTCATCAGGATAAAGACGTTTGAAAAGCTGTGGGGTATCTACCCTATATTATATACAAGTCTGTGAGTGCCACCTTTATATTTATTAGTATTGCCCTGGCATGGGAGGATGCCTTCCTCAGATACACAGCAATCAGAGTCCTTATACAGCATGGATCAGGTGGCACTCCATGGTCTTTACAAGCAGTGAAAGGGTTTATTCCCACATATCGTCTCAAGACCAAGTTGGGCTTTTCATCAGGATATATAATAAATCCTTTCACTGCTTCTAAAGACCATGGTGTGCCGCCTGATCCTTGCCTTATAAGGTCCCTGTTTGCTATATATATATATATATATATATATATATATACACATATACATGTGTGTGTATGGGGTGAGCAAACAGCGCCAAAAAATATGCAGTAGACACAAGTTTGTCAAATGTTAAAATCTAAAAACATGGAATTGATGAGGGATAAATGAAAGGGGTATCTACCCCTTGATGAAGTCAGACCAGACGAAACGCGTTGGGTGAATCCTGATACTACTGAATCCTCAGTTAAGATACTCATATCCATCTCCATTATTTTAATTGCATTCCAACTTTCATTTATCCCTCATCAATTCCATGTTTTTAGATTTTAACAAAACATCTTTCTGTTCCTTAATAAACCCCCTTCTTGTAAGAAAACTAGCAGTCCTTTTAATTTGCTGCCACCATTGGTCGCTCAGATCTTATCCATCACTTTCAACATATATATATATATATATATATATATATATATATACTGCCAACACTCCCAAGTGCCGGCAGAATAACTTTACCTGTGCCCTCCTTAGTAACCTGGTAGGGTTACACATATACGTAGACCACCGCAGGCGGCACTCAAATAAAAAGGCAGATCCAAAGCAGGTTTATGTCAACGTTTCTAAGTATTTATTAACTTTGTCTTCAGGACAATTATTTAACATACAAAACATACCTTTGTAGAACCCCATGTGTCGGCTTCCTAGCATGCAGGTCTGGTATGCAGACACGTCTGCATGCCAGAACCACACACCAGGAAGCCGACACAAAGTGAGTAAATACTTTGAAATGTTGACATAAACCTGCTTAGATTCTGCATTTTTATACAAGTGCTGCCTGCAATGGTCTACGTGTGTATATATATATATATATATATACACGTAGACCATATATATAAATCTCTCTCTCTCTCTCTCATATATATATATATACATACAGAGAGAGAGATTTGCAATGTACGGCACTCTGGCTGATGCCATTATTCTATATGGAAATATAGGCATATATTATATATATGTATACAGACACACGTGGCATATACTGTATACATAAACAGCACTGAAACATTACCAAAGCATATGCTGCTGTAACTACGTATTCTTAAATTGCCTGGAGTGCTGCACCTTGTGGTGATAGATATGTATATATATATATATATATATATATATGTACATATACGTAAGGAGGGCACCAGGGGAACTACGATTCCACTAGTACAGATTGCCAGAGTGCTGGATTGAGGCCATATGTATGTGTGTATATACATATGTATATGTGCATATATATATATTATATATATATATATATATAGAGAGAGAGAGAGAGATAATACGTATACAGATTATATATATCAAGGATCCCCTTGATGAAGTCAAGACACTAACGGACAAAACGCGTTGGGGCGCTTTGCAGATATCCAATTTATGGACAGATAAGCTTTATATGTTTTTATTTCTTGTACGTGTGTTATTCAGCCATTCTTATGTCATTGTATTAAATTTATGTTTTTAAATTTTACACTGATGTGGCAAAGAATTATTTACTAGTGGGAACTTGCCAAATCCCTAATGATGCCACTCTGACTCAGACAGTGTTATGCGATATGTTTTATGAATGGTACACACTATGTTTTGCTTTTTTTCATTTCCATGTATTGAATCCAAATGAAGGCTGACAGATCATTGCATATCTAAATCAGATAAGTGATCAAGCTAAACTTACCATCCCACATATCTGTTTTCACCTTTTTAAATAATTTAAAACACATTTTGGCGCTTGTGTTCTCTTCTTCCTATATATATATATATATATATATATATATATATATATATATATATAGTGGCATGGGAAGTGAGAATAGGGAGGTGACACCAGAGGTGACAACATCCCAGCGGGAGCTGGAGGGCACACACAGTGTGTAAGGGGCACTACTGTGTAGTATAATGTTAATAAGGGGCTCTAGTGTGTGGCGTAATGCCTATAAGGGGTACAGCTATGTAGCATAACTTGAAAAATTGACATTACTGTGCAGTGTAATGTGAGTAAGGGACACTACTGTGTGGTGTCATTTAAATTTGGAGTACTTTTCTGTGGCCACGCCCCCTTGTTGGCACACATGCCTTCCATATTTGAAATATGGGGGGCGCCAGTCCTATACTTTGCCAGGGGTGCTCGGACCACTAGACACACCCCTGTGTCAGAGGCACACAGCTCTATCCGGAGTCTGCTGGGAAATGCACCCCTGCAAGTACAAATCCAAAACCAGCGATCTGATGCCGGGATGATGACATGTTGCATTGGTTTGGGGCTCAGATTCCCTTGCATACCTGAAGTATGGGTGGGCTCAGTTTTTGGAAAACCGAGCCTGCACATCTCTAATAGTAAGTAGCATAAACATATCACATAACTCAACAGTTAAAAGCAATATGAAAAAATGAAACCCACATCAAATAGATCACCCAAAAGCCTAATGATGAAACAGATTATGCCCTTTACAACATACGCCAAAGTTTGTTGCAGTTCCAAAAGGTTGTGCCATTATGGTACCATTTCCACTTCTATACTTTTGGAATCACAGGCACACCAAGCAGGGAGGAGAAAGAACCTAATCCTGTGCTGCAGAGTGAACTGCAAGTCTATCTGATATTGCTGGGGTGAAAAGCCAGTTGAACACTGAACTGTGCAGGCAGGGGTGGATCTACAATAAAACTAATGAAGCTTAAGCCTCAGAGTGCGGAATCTCGGAGGGGACCTCAAGCTTTTTTTTTTTTTCAAAGAGTGAATTTTTCAACAAAATCGGTAACTTTTTTTAGTTTGTGTTATTACAATAAGGTTATGTCAGTGATAGAATGATCACTCGTCTCGTTTGTGCATTTTAAGACTGAAAATCTGATTTTCACCACGAGACAACCAGGTTTCTAGTACAGCATAGATGCTATTAAAGATTTGATGCACGTCGCTTAGTACCATGGGAGCTGCTGGGAGTTGTAGTCTAGCTCTATGATTTGTGCTCTGTAAATAGCGTGAAATACGTATCCATTTTAAACTACAATTCCCAACAGCCTGCAGAAGTTCTCTTTGTGACATTCCAGGGATGGCAGGCCCTTCCTAGGAAGCAGGTTGGGAGCAATGAAAGATGGGAAGGAGCCTGGGACAATAAGGTAATTTTGCTAATAATAAGGTAATTTTGCTATGTGCTGTCAGGTGTTTATTGAAAAGAGGGGGGGAAGAGAGTGCTGTGAGGTGATGAATGAAGTAGGGGTTCTGTGAGTTGATTATTGAAAAGGGGATTCCTGTGAGGTGATTACTGGAGGGCGGTGCTATTAGGTGAATATTGAAGGGGGGAGTTCTGTGAGAGGTAGATATTAAAGGGGACGAGGGGGGTGGGGTGCTATTGTGCGATGAAATGTTGTGTCACTAAGGAGTTTTAGGTTTGCTGATTGTAGAAACATTTTGAAAAGACTGCCACTTGAGCTAATTCCTTATCACAGTGCCCCCTGTAGCTGTGCCCACAATAGTATTGCCCCCAGTACTGTGCCCCCTGTAGAGTTGTGCCCTCTGTAGAGTTGTGCCCCCAGTAGTATTGACCCCAGTACTGTGTCCCCTGTAGAGTTGTGCCCCCTGTAGAGTTGTACCCCCAGTAGTATTGCCCCCAGTACAGTGCCCCCTGTAGAGTTGTGCCCCCTAGTTCCGCCGCTTACAAAAATAAAAAATAAAAAAAATTAATACTCACAATCCCCGCTCCTGCTTCCCGACCGCTGCTGCCCTCCGTCTCTGGCTGCCAGCGCCGCTCCATGGAGCTATGGGAGAGACATCACGACGTCTCTCCCATAGCACTGCATAGACACTAGAGGTCAATTATGACCTCTAGCGCCTATGTGCCGCTCCCACAATGCAGTGCGGTGCACGATGACTTCGCGCACCGCACAGCACCGGGCATCTATACAGCATCGGGCAGCACCAGTAGCGGATCTTGCCGCAGCGGCGGCGCCCCGGGCAAATATCCTGCTTGCTCGTAGCAAGATCTGCAACTGCACACTTTACATTCTTGTAGCTATTACACATTCTGGTAATTAGTATAGTCCAGTATATGGGGTCATTCAGAGTTGTTAGCAATTGGGCTAAACCATGTTGCACTGCATGTGGGGCAGATGTAACATGTGCAGAGAGATTATATTGTTTCTGTGCATTGTAAATTCTGGCTGCTTTAAATTTAAATTGCAACCTAGATTTAGGTTTTAACACACCCCACCCAAATCTACAAATCTACAATTCTCTGTACACATGTTACATCTGCCCCCCACCCCCACCCCCACACACACACAGACACACACACACACACACACACACACACACACAACCCTGCAGTGCAACATGGTTTTGCCCAATAGCTAATGTTGTTGGTTTGCTAACAACTCTGAATAACCCCCATAGTGACAATTATAGACATTCTTATGATTACTATGTAAAGCAAACATCTGTTCTAGAGGCCAGTGTATAATTACAGTATGTATAGATAGACCCCCAATCTGAGGGATAATGGTTACATCAGCTCTGCTGTTAGTAACATTTAGAATATTGCTTCTGGTGCT
Source organism: Pseudophryne corroboree (assembly GCF_028390025.1). Classification (NCBI taxonomy): domain Eukaryota; kingdom Metazoa; phylum Chordata; class Amphibia; order Anura; family Myobatrachidae; genus Pseudophryne; species Pseudophryne corroboree. Next base: position 192,339,697 of record NC_086454.1, read on the forward strand.
TTGGTTGGTTAATTACGTCAAACTGGAAATCCTGTGTACAGTTGACTCTTACTGCAGAAGTCCATCCTGTAATTACCTAATGAAGAGAGCGTTACTTAATACCCCTTCTTGATAAAACCAAACTTTATGTTTTGGAGGTCCATCAGTGTAGCCATCTATCATGGAAAAGATAATGGAATAATATGGAAAATTATACTTGTTCGCAATTTGTGCAGTCTCAGAAATGTTTACCTAATTGTATCCTGCTACAGTAGCTACCAAATATGTGTTCTGTGTACAAGGTCTGAGGCAGTTTTCTTGCTTTCATCTCCACCACAGTCCTGGAAATGTGACTTGCCTGATTTTGTTTGTCACAATAAATTTTATTTGCTTTTTGTCACACATTCTGAAAATCCTATCAGATCCCACAATGTTAATAAACTGTATTTCTCAGGTACAGACAATTGCTGGAAGAGCTCCATCAATACTGACATGTGCACATTCTTTTTTACCTGCTGCAATTAACAACTTGCTTAAGGTCAATTCAGTTCTTACTTGGGGGTAATACAGATCTGATCGCTGCTATACGTTATCGCACAGAGGGGGTCATTCCGAGTTGTTCGCTCGCAAGCTGCTTTTAGCAGCTTTGCACACGCTAAGCCGCCGCCTACTGGGAGTGAATCAGAGCTTATCAAAATTGCAAACGAAAGATTAGCAAAATAGCGAATAGACACTTCTGGAGAGAGAATTGACTGCATAGGAGAGGAAAGAGTTAAACATCTGGTGAGGGGTGGACCTAGCTGTGAGGAAAGTACAGCCTCTTTTGAAGGGGAGGGTTTGATATATATATAGGGAAGGTGAGGCCATTTTAGCTCTCTCTTGTGGTGATTTGCCTTGTGTGAATATTGCTGAGTGAGAGCTGAATAACACCAGTGCTGCTGCAATAGCATGTAGGGAGGAGTTTCACAACACCCTGCAGAAGATTCTGCACAAGCAGTATGCACAGAAGTAAGTAGTACCAGAAGCAGCAGCAAGTGTTTGGACATCTGGACTAATAGGACAGTGATTATATCACAGAAAGGTGAGCAGCATGACACACATGCTCACTCACAGACACACATAGACTTGGGCTAGGCAGTGCAGATACTATTTTATTTATTAGATCTGTATTGCTGGGCTGTGTTGTACTTTTACCTTTCATTTTACAGCATCAGTTTCAGGAAGTGAAAATCCAGTGAAGTGACTGAGACAGTGAGAAGCCTAATGCAGCTGCTGGCTCTATTCTGTCTGTGTCTGACTCCTCCTTCCTGATCAACTAATCTTTGCCAAAGCTGTGAACTGAATAAACTATTTCACTTTGAAGATTAGTTGATTTTGAACTAATCTTTCATGAACTACCCATCACTAGCCAGTTTCTACGTCTCCCCTGCTGCCTCCCTTACAGCCGGCGGGGAGCGGCGGCGGGGGGGGGGGGGGTCATCCCAGGATAGGGCGCGGCAGCATTGAGCCCCACAGAGGTGCCTTCCCTGCAGACAGAGAGAGCTCCGGCCTGCGGGGGGAGGGCACGCGCAGGGGGGCCGGTGGCAGGCACAGCAGCGATGGTGAGGGCGAGCAGGCACAGGATAGGATAGATGATTGGCGCGGGGCCACGCCAATTGTGGTCAAGGGGGCCAGCGGATCACCAGCAGGCCAGGCGGGGCATTGGCCGTTGGGTCCCTTATCGGCGCCTGCCGGCCGACGTGCCGGGAGAGGTGCGCCGGCATCTGCGTGGGGCTCCCGCTGGTGCCGCCCGCGACTTTTGGGGAAGTCAGGAGACTTCCAGAGAGTTGGCGTCGGCTCTGTCGACGGTGGTGGCGGCATTGGGCCCATTGGCCGCAGCCGCATCCCCGGGCGCGCACGCAGAAGCGAGGGCGTCCGGTACGCAGCCGGGGTCAGCGGCTCAGCGAATAGCGTGCACTTTCCGTCTCCTGGGGGCGGCGCTTTTGGGACACTGTCCAGTACGGACGGAGCGCGGACGCGAGGTGGGGATGTCTTTGCCCCGGAGTGCTAGGCAAGCCCCGGGAGTGGTTTCCGGGTCCCGTACTTTGTCTTCTTTTTCAGGTGATCGCGGAGAGGTTGAGGTGGACGTGAGCGATGGGAGTATTTCGAAGTTTCCACACTGGAGGACTCCCAGTCCGAACAGTCGACAGCATCAGGGGAGCTCGGGGAAGAGGAGATGGCAGAGTTCGAGGAGGAAGACGTCGGTTTGGCCACGCCGGAGGATTCCATGTCGGGGCAGTCGGCAGCATCAGGTGAGGTGGTGCAGTCGGTATCGGGTTCCTCCACGAGCTCTAGTACTCGTAGTTCTTCCTCTTCCTCCTCTTCATCGTCTCTGTTGTCGCAGGCGTCCGAAGTCAGTAGCACGACTAGGGCGAGGAAGCGGGCGACGAAATTCGCCAAGAGGGCAGCGGGCCATCAGAAGAGGCGTAAGAGACGCAAGCGGCTTAGCGAGGAAACTCGTAGGGCCAAGAAGTGCCGCGATTTGCCCGGTGTCGTGCGCTGCGACTATACTGCTGTAATGCAAGGGCTGCGAGATAGTTGCCGCAGGAAGATTCGCAGGGGGGACTTCGTGGATGTGTTCGTCTTGACGAAGGACGCGAAGAAGGAGTATAAGGCGGCGGTCGCAAAGAAGGGCATTGGGGCTGAGGCATTCCGTACCTTCGATAATTGGCTGGCCGGGTTTTGGGTCTTCGCGGCGTGTTACCTGGAGGACAGGCCGAATGAGCACGTTAACATAATTCGGTACCTGCATCTCGTGCATGACATACAGCGCACGTCTTCGGGTTCGGAATGGCGTAAGTACGACCAGGAATTCAGGGAAAAGCAGGACGGTTTGCAGGTCATGGATTTTGGGTTCAAGGACGTTGAGGTCTGGCTCAAGGTCACGCGGGCTTCGCAACAGGCTGAGGAGCCCCGGAAGCCGGGGGCGGACGGCGGGTTGGCCAAGCCGGGTTGATCGGCCGTCCGCGCAGGGGGGCGAGCCACCACAAAAAGAAAATGTTTCGCGTTTAACAACGCGGCGTGTTCCTTCGGCAAACAGTGTCGTTTTCGACACTCATGCCTGCAGCGTGGCGGATCCCACCCAGCCTCCTCCTGCTTCAAAGGCAGTCGGCAGGGTGCCCGGGGTAAGCCAACTTACCCCAGGCCAGCCGCGGGCGGGAGCGCTCCGCAGAGCACCAACACCAATTAAGTTGGATACTATGGGCCGGTGGTTTGACTGGTATCCGAATAGGAAGGATGCACAATTTCTGTTTTCCGGTTTTCAGTTTGGGTTTCGCTTGCCTGTTGCGAGCGAGGTGTCCGTGCGGGCCCAGCGGAACCTCCAGTCTGCCCGAGCCTTGCCGTTAGTACTGAGGGAGAAAGTGGATAAAGAGGTCAGGTTGGGCAGGATGGAGGGACCGTTCCTATCACCCCTGGTGGATGACTTGGTAATCTCTCCAGTGGGGGTGGTTCCCCAGAAGACTCCAGGCGCTTTCCGGCTCATTCAGCATCTTACTTACCCGTCGGGGGCGTCGGTCAACGACGCAATACCGCCGGCTCATTGCTCGGTGGTGTAACAGTCGTTTGACGAAGCGTTGGAGATGGTCCGCGGTTACGGGACGGGGGCCCTCATGGCTAAGATCTATGTTGAGTCCGTTTTTCGGTTACTGCCATTACATCCGGACTCGTTCCGTTTTATGGGTTTCCGGATCGGAGCGGAGTATTTCATCGACAAATGTTTGCCGATGGGATGTTCCGTTTCATGCTCATTTTTCGAGCGTTTTAGCACGTTTCTACATTGGTGCGTGGAGTCTTCGTCAGGGGGTCACGGGGTAGCACATTACCTCGATGACTTCCTGTGCGTGGGTCCGGCAAATTCACCACGGTGCGGCAACTTGCTTTTCAGCATCCGAGCGCTGTTTTTCCACTTCGGCGTTCCGGTAGCCGAGGATAGAACAGAGGGCCCGTCCTCCTGTTTGTCCTGTTTGGGGATTGAGATTGACACGGTGGCAGGATCGTGTCGGCTGCCTCGGGACAAGGTGGTGAAGCTCCGCGACGCTATTTGCCGGTTTGAGGGGTCGCGTAAGGTCACACTGCGGCAGGCGCAGTCCTTGCTGGGCATGTTGAACTTTGCTTGTCGGGTGATCCCGATGGGCAGGGTTTTCTGCCGGAAGCTAAAAAGGGCGACTGCGGGGTGTGTCAGACCACACCGTTTCGTGCGTTTGTCCTCAGAGATCAAGAGGGATTTGGCCGTATGGGCCTCGTTCCTAGAGGACTTCAACGGGGTGTGTATATGGCAGGCCCCAATGGTGGACAGCGCTCGGTTGCAGCTGTTCACCTATGCAGCGGGTGCCTCTGGATTCGGTTGCTATCTGGAGGAATCTTGGTGCGCGGCCTCGTGGCCGGCGGAATGGCATCGCAAAGGTTTAACTAAGGACCTTTTGCTGCTGGAGCTTTTCCCCATTATGGTAGCACTGGAGGTATGGGGCGATCGGCTGGCTCATTGCAGCATCTTGTTTAGATGTGACAATCTGGGCGTGGTGCATGCGATAAATAACCAGAAGGCGAAGTCGCTGGTCGTTCTGCGGGTGCTGGGGCAGTTGCTGTTGACATGTCTTCGTCGGAACGTGTGGTTCCGCGCGCAGCACGTGCCGGGGCTAGAGAACGGAATTGCTGACGCGTTATCACGAGGGCAGTGGGAAAGATTTTGTTCGTTGGCACCCGAGGCCGACGAGCATGGTTTTCATTGTCCCGGTTATGTTTGGCAGGTGATCGGGCCGGACAGGAGGGTCAAGCGTTGCGGTCAGTCGCGCCAACCACGCTTAAGGCTTACAGGCAAGCTTGGAGCGAATGGGAGGAGTTTGTGCAAGGATGAAATTCGCAAGTTAAGAGCGGGCATCGGATTATGCTTTCTTTTATTTGGCAGCTGATTGTTTCGGGTAGGTCCAGAGCGGTGGTATCCCGATACTTGGCTGGGATTTCGTTTTCAGCAAAGTAAAGGGCGTCACCGACGTGACTAAGAGTGGGATTCTGCTGACGACAATGAAAGGATGGGCACGAGTCGCGCCGACGCCGCCTGACAGGAGGCGGCCCATTGATGCGGCCTTGTTGCCGGCTGTTATCAGGGCGGTAGGAGGTGTCGCATCGTCCAGGTTTGAGTCGCTGTTGTTCAGTTTGGCGTTCTCAATGGCTTACCACGGAGCCTTTAGGGTTTCGGAATTGGTGGCGCCTTCTAAGCGAGCAGATTCGCGCATGCTGGTCGAGGACGTGGTGGTGGGTGAGAGGTCCTTGCTTTGCGGATGGCGTCGCTCTAAGACGGACCAAGTGGGGAGAGGTCGTTGGGTCACCTTGGTTCCGGCACTGGATGGGAGCATTTGCCCAGTAAGTGTGGCAGGGTAGTATGCGGCAGTACGGCCCGGCGGTCGGGGGTCATGGCTGCTGCATGATGACGGGCTGCCGGTGACGAAGTATCAATTTCATTGGATGCTGGGTCGCTGTCTTGCGAGCTTGGGCCTTCCACCCGCTGCGTTCGGGACGCATTCCTTCCGCATAGGGGCTGCGGCGTCGGCTGCAGCGGTGGGATTTTCCATGGACGAGGTCCAGGCGGTGGGGCGATGGAAGTCGTCAAGTTACAGACGATATATTCGCCCCGTTGCATGAGATGTTGGCTCGCGCGTAGTTTGTTGTTTAATTACAGTTGTTCAGTCATGTTGTACAGTTCAGTACGTTATAGTGTTGTGCGTGTGTTTGTCTTCCCCCCTTTTAGCCTACTCAGGGATTAGCTACTCGCCGTTGCGGGCATGAGCCGGCAGCGGGGGTCTGGAGTTATTTTGCGATTTTTTGCCTGAGTTGACGGACTGAATTCTAATCCACAATTCGGCTAATCTGTTCTAATCAGAGTCCCTCAGCAGGTCTTTACGCTTTCACCTCCAGCTGAGTTATTACATGTTTTACCCCTTTTTTACCCCCCCCCCTCCCCCCCCCCTTTTGTTTATTTCTTAATTTTGTTTTCATCTTTCCCATTTGTGTGTTCATGTTCTGCTTCAAATTGGCTGGAAGCTCGTGCAGATCGGCTAGGCCGGGACTGCTGTAATATACGGAAACAAAATTTTTCTTTTTGGCAGATCCTTCAGGTTAATGCAGTAAATTAAACAATGGTATAGATGATTAGTAACCACTTTTACCCCCTTTTCCTCCTCTTCAGGTTGGTTGGAAGATGACTTGCCTATTTGGGTGGTTGGCCACTCTTATGTGTATTGGGCAGCCCAGTTTCGGCCTCGGAGGGGGCACAGATGTTTCCTAGGGCTCGAGGAGTTCGTTGGCTTGGTTGGCAAGGGATGATGTGGACGGAGTTGAGAAGTAGACTAGTGAGTCAGGCCAGCAAGCATGGAGCCCTAGGGTGTTGGTTGTCCATTTAGGTGGCAACGACCTGGGGAAGAGGACTTCTTTGGAGATGCGGTGGGCCATGATACAGGATCTGGCAAGTTTGGCCGCAGCATGGACCAATTGAGTATTGGTATTCTCCTTGATGGTGCCAAGGTTGAGTTGGCAAGGTGTGGCGGACGGTCGCGAAATTGAGGAGGCCAGGCAGAAGGTGAATGGGGCGGTGGCGAAGTGGGTGTTGTCCCACGGAGGCCAAGTGGTTCGCCACCCTAGGATTCGGTTCAGAGACAGTCACCTTTTTCGGCCTGATGGTATGCATCTATCCAGTGAGGGGATGATGCTTTTCCTGGAGGATCTGTTCCTAGTGTTGCAGGAGTTAGGGCGAGGTTATGGTGGCGGTGCGAAGACTCTGGGAAGGAGTCTTTCGCTGTTGGCGGAAAAGAACGGCAGTTTGTATTTGTATGGTAAGCTGTAGTGTTTTACAGTTTGGTGTGGTTTAGGTGCACTCACCTCCATCGACTTATTGGCCGCTTGACCACCCGTCCGGGAAGGCAGCGGCAGGGCACCCAGGAGCGGTGGGTAGTCACTGTGGGGGTTGAGTTGTCACCTATTACCGGTTTGTGATAGTTGTAGTAAAATTAGGATGGTCTCGAATTTTTAGCATTTTAAGGTTAATTTAGGTTAATAGAGCCGTTCTTTTTGCTGCCACCATATGCCGGCTGGATCGGCATCTTAATAAAATTTTCTATTACAGGTTTGCTACTGGTTAGGGTCAAATAAATAGCTAGCAATTTTTCTGCCAAAATTCAAGTCTCCATGTCTTTATTTCTGGTTTTGAAGGTAATGAATGCTTTACTTTAAAAGAAGGGGGTCCACCAAATATCACTAGGATGTTTATAGCAGTTTCTGAGTAGCTCCACACTTACTCGGCATCTGCGATCAGTTCAGTGCTTGTCGTTCCTGGTTTGACGTCACAAACACACCCAGCGTTCGCCCAGACACTCCTCCGTTTCTCCAGCCACTCCCACGTTTTTCCCAGAAACAGTAGCGTTTTTTCGCACACACCCATAAAACGTCCTGTTTCCGCCCAGAAACACCCACTTCCTGTCAATCACATTACGATCACCAGAACGAAGAAAATACCTCGTAATGCCGTGAGTAAAATACCTAACTGCATAGCAAATTTACTTGGCGCAGTCGCACTGCGGACATTGCGCATGCGCATTAGCGACTAATCGCTCCGTTGAAAGAAAAAAATAATGAGCGAACAACTCGGAATGACCCCCAGAAAGTGATCAGATCCTAACTGCACATACTTTCGCACCCGACAACTAGCTCCCTGCCTGCGCAGCCTAGCTGCGCTGGCAGGCGGCTACCCGCCACGTTCTGGGTCACAGCGGCTGTGAGTGATGTCACACAGCCACTGCAGCCCATCCCGCGATCGCATCAGTAAGACGCTATTGCATCTCACTGGGTGCGCACATGCAGTATGGCCACTGTGAGTGCGCACAACGCTTAGGGCTTTAGAGTGCAATCGCTGTCGGCACAGCAATTGGCTGTGAATTAGATCTAAGGGGGTCATTCCGAGTTGTTCGCTCGCAAGCTGCTTTTAGCAGCTTTGCACACGCTAAGCCGCCGCCTACTGGGAGTGAAACTTAGCTTATCAAAATTGCGAACGAAAGATTAGCAGAATTGCGAATAGACACTTCTTAGCAGTTTCTGAGTAGCTCCAGACTTACTCGGCATCTGCGATCAGTTCAGTCAGTTTCGTTCCTGGTTTGACGTCACAAACACACCCAGCATTCGCCCAGACACTCCTCCGTTTTTTCAGCCACTCCCGCGTTTTTCCCAGAAACGGTAGCGTTTTTTCGCACACATCCATAAAACGGCCTGTTTCCGCCCAGAAACACCCACTTCCTGTCAATCACATTCCGATCACCAGAACGAAGAAAAAACCTCGTAATGCCGTGAGTAAAATTCCTAACTGCATAGCAAATTTACTTGGCGCAGTCGCACTGCGGACATTGCGCATGCGCATTAGCGACTAATCGCTCCGTTGCGAGAAAAAAATAATGAGCGAACAACTCGGAATGACCCCCTAAGATACTGCACCGTTATGCAGCATTTACAGCATACAGCACTCACTCCTAATAATCTTTGCATCAGCAAAGTTGGGAATTTGTTTCTTTGCAGAATTTTCAAAGAATCTTGTTATATTTGTCTGTTTATCAATTTTGATTTCACTCCCCACTATTCTATATTCTAGAAACCAAATTATGATATCTACACAACAATCCTACTTCTAGGAAATGGTAATATGTTAACAAAAGTGACATCATGGCTCTACTCAACTCACATGCACTTTATATTAATTGGGCACACTATAGAAAATCTCCAGTATATATCCTAACTCATTAATTTCAACATCCTTTAAATGTTCCCAATAAGATTCATTCTCTGCCTTTAACAAACTAATCTCCATCCATGACCTCTTCATCTCAAAGAACTTCAACCTTCTAGCAATGAGACAAACTTGGCTCACACACTACAGTAAGTTGCCTTCCCAGCTACCCTGAGGCCAGAAGCAGAGAAGAAGGTAGGGTTCAGCTCACTCTCTTCCCATTCTGCACGTTCATAGTTCTTACTTCCTTTACTCCAGTTTCTATCTTTTGAAGAATATTTGAATTTTCATTCATTGCTCTATTCATATTGCCATGCTTTAGTGTCCCTTGGAACATTTCTGTGCCTGACTTAATTCTGCAACATTACCATCATCATTGATGGTGCTTAAGACTAGAGATGAGCGGGTTCAGATCTCCGAGATCCGAACCCCCCTCCAAACTTCACGATCCAAGCCAGGAACCGAGTCCAGCTTGGAATTTCCTGCAAGTCTCAGAAACTAGAATGAGGCAAAACGTCATCATCCCACTGTCGGATTGTCACAAGATTTGGATTCCATATAAAGAGCCATGCATCGCCACCATTTTCACTCCGGACTTGAAGACAGACCTTTGTCTCTCTGTGGGTGGTGGCGTAGGGTGGGGTCAATGTGTGATCTCTAGGGGTGCTGTTCTGTGTGCTGTTAGGGGTGCTGTCCTGTCACTGTGGTGTCCTGTGCTGTTAGGGGTGCTGTTCTGTCACTGTGGTGTCCTGTGCTGTTAGGGGTGATGCAGCTGTACATAAATGTTGCTGTCCTGTCACTGTGCTGTACAGGGGCACTGTCCTGTATGCTGTAAAAAATACAGGGGTGTTGTAAAGGTACACTGGCCCTGTCTTGTATGCTGTAAAATTACAGGAGTGCTGTGAAAATAAATGTACACTGGCCCTGTCTTGTATGTTGTAAAAATACAGGGGTGCTTTGAAAATAAAGGTACATTGACCCTGTCTTCTATACTGTAAAAATACAGGGATGCTGTGAAAATACAGGTGTGCTGGCCCTGTCCTGTATGCTGTAAAATTACAGGGGTGCTGTTGTTAAAATAAAGGTACACTGGCCCTGTCTTGTATGCTGTAAAATTACAGGGGTGTTGTTAAAATACTGGGGTGCTGGCCCTGTCCTGTATGCTGTAAAAATACAGGTATTCTGTGAAAATAAAGGGGTGCTGGTTCTGTCCTGTATGCTGTAAAAAATACAGGGGTGTTGTAAAGGTACACTGACCCTGTCTTGTATGCTGTAAAATTACAGGAGTGCTGTTGTTAAAATAAAGGTACACCGGCCCTGTCTTGTATGCTGTAAAACTACAAGGGTGTTGTGAAAATAAATGTACACTGGCCCTGTCTTGTATGCTGTAAAAATACCGGGGTGCTGTGAAAATAAATGTACACTGGCCCTGTCTTCTATGCTGTAAAAATACCGGGGTGCTGTGAAAATAAATGTACACCGGCCCTGTCTTGTATGCTGTAAAAATACAGAGGTGCTGTGAAAATAAAGGTACACTTGCCATGTCTTGTATGCTATAAAAATACAGGGGTGCTGTTGTTAAAATAAAGGTACATTGGCCCTGTTCTGTGTGTTGTAATAATAAAGGGGTGCTGTCCTGTGAAATGGAGAACAAGAATTTGGAGGGAAATATTGTGAAAGTACAAGAACCACTTCCAGTTCCTAGTACTAGTGCTGAAGCTGCTGCTGCCACCAGTCATGACATTGATGACGCAATTCCATCATTTAAAATCCAAAAAGCAAAAATGAATAACAAATTATTTGATAATAAATGTAAAATTGGCAATATGCCATTCACAACACTAAGTGGCAAGGAAAGGCCTTGGCCTATGTTCATGACTGGTGGTTCAGCTTCTCATGAAGATGGAAGCCCTCCTCCCACTCAAAAATTAAAAAAATAAAGCTTGTTAAAACACAGGAAAAAACAACTGTGCGTTCAGAGATATCACAGATGCCCAAAGAGAGTCCAAGTGTGTCCGTTTTTGCGATGTCTAGGCCTGACCTTCGGTATGGGAAGAGGATCCTCCTACCACAATTTGAACGCCCAATGCAAGTTCTGGGAGGAGCACCGCCAGTCCAGTTGCTGATATTGAGATTGAGGATGTCACTGTAGAAATACACCAGGATGTGGAGGATATTGGTGTAGCTGGTGCTGAGGAGGAAGTTGATGATGAGGATTCTGTTGGTGATGTGGTTTGTTTGAATAAGGCACCAGTGGAGACAGTTGTTGGCCATGGGATGAAAAAGCCCATTGTCATGCCTGGGCAAAATACAAAAAAAAAACACCTCTTCAGTGTGGAATTATTTCTCTGTGAGGATAAGGATGTAAACACAGAAGGGAGGAATCAGAGGATAAGGATGAAAACAACTTCTTGCCTCTGTAGAGCCAGTTTGTGCAAGAAGAGATCATGTGGCATTACGTTATATTACCCGGAAGGGTGGTTATTATTATTATTATTAGTACCTGGGGCAGGTCTGGGGTGCAGTTCCCCTGGATTGGTGGAGCTGGGCTGCTTTTGAGTAGCACACTGCAAGATTTTATTTAGCACCCCTTAACACATTTATTAATCCTTTTGGTCTTTTAATTACACTTTCACTAGTATATTAAACATTGTATAGAGATTTTATTTTCATTTTATTAACACATACTAACACTTTACCTTCTCGCATTGTGCTGGCCTTTGCTGGTTTGTGGTATTCTGCACCCCGGGCCCAGACCTAGAGTTAGGGACCATCAGCATCAGAGTAGCCTTGCCTGGGGGACACCAGTGGTTAATCCCTGATGTATTTCTCGCTCAGACTATCCCCTCCCTTTCCTGCACCTGAATTGTATTTTCTAATTGATTTGAGCAATTTACATTTTATTCTACACCTATGTCTAGATGTCTGCCATATAATTCCAGGGGTGTCCTGTCTGAACCCGCTCACTTTTAGTAGATATATCTTCTAATGTTCACTGTGTACCCAGCATTAGAAAGAAGTTCTTCTCAATTATTTCATGTTAGGGACTCAAATGAATGGCTCCAATTAGTCAACCTTAATTTTTATTTATTATTAATGTTCCACATTTTGGGATTATTTACAAGATGCACATGTGTTGTACAAGTTTCTTTTCCTTTATTTTGTAAATATTTTCTCCTTAATAATTGTACAATGAAAGGGCTGCATAGGGTTATCACAAAACCTTGAGCTGTTAGAAGAGCAGAGTTTCAGTGACTTTGCATCAGCTTTTCATTGAACTGCAGCACTAGATGGGTCAGAAGCTCCTGTGAGGCACTAACAGTTACTGAATAAGTTCCCAGTATAGAGTATCATGGTGTCTTACAGCCAGGAAGATATCTGGCTTGCCAGGCTGAGGCATGCTGTTTTCACATGTCCTACTTGTAATATGAAATGAGTTTTGACTAGCGTGGCAAGCTCTACTAGGGCAGAGGCTCAGTAACAAAAAAATTCACTGCACAGTCCTGCTAAGTACTGTACCGAACCCACCCAAGCTCAACTTGCCCAATCTGGGGTTGCTGTGGGGGCTCACGATGAACTGCTAAAACAGCTAATGGGCTGCTTTATTTAAAAATAAAATCTGAATCAAATAAACAAGACACACAGGTATGCTCACGTGCATGTAATTGGGACACACAAGTATGCTCACATGCGTGTAACTGGGAGCTGTGAAAAACGAAGATAAGGCATGTGCCACAAAATATGTAAATAAAACTGCAATATAAAAATGCAAAAAAAGTAACCCACGAGACTGTCACAAAATAAGAATCCAGACTCCTTGGAGGGTAAAATATCCAATCTTGATCCTGTTGCATATACCAGTTTATTTGCATCCCAGCATTAAATCCGAGATTATCTTAATCCCTGAAAATGGAGAAATGGGTACAAATTTGGAGGCTTTGGCCCCTAGTTATTTAGTTTGTCCAGTAGTGTGGTAATTATATATTTGCTTGGTTAAAGTCCTTTAATTTCCACACCAATATAGGAGTGGAGGTGAAAGCCTGTGTGTTGTCCCTGATTGCGTGTGCCTCTCTAATTTTTAATCACCTTCTTGACACTGTCCTCTTCCTCTTGCCTCTTCTCATAATGTGAAAAGTCATCAAATATGTTTGTAGCTAGCTATGATTTAGAGAACTTGGCGAGCTTTTTCCAGGGGGACCACCTGTCGCTGAAATTATGGGTTTATTAAACTGTGCATGTCCTGTTTAAACAACATAAGAGTGGGTGGGAGAGCCAAAGGACAATTTCATCTTGCACCTCTTTTTTTTCTGTGCATTATGTGCTCTTTGGGGCCTAGTTTTTAAAACTGCCATCCTGTCTGCCACTGCAGTGCCACTCCTAGATGGGTCAGGTGTTTGTGCCACCCACTTGTGTTGCTTAGCTTAGTCATCAAGCTTCCTCGGTGCAACCTTTTGGCCCAAAAAAACATATTTTGAGGTGTATAATAGACTGGAAATGAATGTTATTGAGGTTAATAATACCATAGGATCAAAAATACCCCCAAATTCTGTGATTTTTTTAGCTGTTTTTATGTTGTTGTTTTTTAAAATCCAGATCCAAAACCAAAACCCGAAAGGGTGGTTTTGGCAAAACCAATCCAGATCCAAAACATGAACGGAGATCCAGATCCAAAACCAAAATACAAAACCCGAAAAGTGTTCACCGCACATCTCTAAAATTTAAGACAATATTGTTTTGCATTCACACTACTCTCTCTAACATCTCTAGAGTTGTGTGCAACTGCCTTGATTTTCTTTTCTGTCTACATTTTTTTAGTTTCTGATTTATTTCAACACTCCTACTCATCTCTAACCGGGTGACCTGCAGTCTGTCCTCCACTACTGTAATACCAGCTGGTATCTTTGTTGTACTATCCACAATGTTCCACCTCTATGCAGTAGTTTCTACATTGTCATGTCTGACACAAATCCTATCAGATCTTGTTTACTGTAATTACAGTGTTTTCTGCCAACCATAAACTAAATAGAGGTTTGTTGGTATGATGAATACTGGTTGTGATGCAGCAATTTTGTTGTGTCTCTATATTGTTTTCTTCTTATTTTTTCTTATTTTTCTTATTTTTTTTTTATAGCATGGAGGGAGGAGGTGGTTTTGTGCAGAGAGGGGACCTGATTTGTCTTCCCTGTATCAATGCATCCAGCAAGAGAACACTTACTAATGCACAGGTACAGGGAAAACATAGAAAATCTCCCCCTTGCCCTGATATTGTCTCTTCCTGTAGAAAGATGTCCTTGATGATGACAATTATGTTACTAGATTTGCTTGTTTCCATAGCAACAATGGAAGGTCTACAGTATTTGTACATTGGGTTATATTGCTTTCAGTATGAACATTATATTACAAGTAATCTAGTGCCTGAGAACTGAATGAATATGTTACATTGTCATATTTATGTGACAATTAAAAATTGCAGCTCAGGTTTCACCGAATGAGTGCAAAGTAAAAAGAAAAAATGGTGGCTCTTCCCTAAGCCAAGGACATGTAACAGAGCAGCAATCCCATGGTGTAGTGTAGACTCTCTCTCCTCTAATTGCTGGATTGGGAAGACCATAAGTAGATGGCAGATGGCAACTCTGGAAGCAGAACGCAATCACATAGATACCTTAAATATGTGTATGGGATGCAGTAAGAGTACATTATGACTTCCTAATTTACTATATGCTTGGTATGGAACCGTAAAATAATGGTGTTAATTATATCACAGGCTAAAAGTGTAAAGCTGGAGACAATTAATGTACAGTTTATGTTAAAGATAATAATTATTTTCTCATCATTTTTTTGTGTGTGATTTAACTGGGATGCAATCAATTTACCTACAATTAAAATCCCAACGGTCAAAATCCCGACAACCGTTGACCGATGGTCAAAATACCAACAAGGTCAAAATACTGACATGGTCAAAATGGCGACCTAAAAAATGTCGACACTGACAAAATACTGACACTTAAAATGTCGACAGGTCAAAAAATCAACATAAGTTTTTCATGATTTTTTTCATTGAAACCGACTTGTTCATACTTTACCATCCCAGTGGACCTGGAGGGGGAATATAATAGTGTGTCAAGCGCAGCAAGGCACCGTGTCAAAAGCATGGCGATCTCTGCAAGCCATGCGAGGGGACACGGTACACTTATACACTGTCCATATTGACCTAAAGTATGTCGACATACACAACAAATGTTTTTTTTTGTTTTTTTAAAACTCATGTCGACTAATTAACCTGTTGACATTTTAAATGACTGGTATTTTGACCTTATTAGTATTTTGACCATCGGTCAATTGTTGTCGGTATTTTGACCATCAGGATTTTGATTGTAGGTAAATCATACTGATCCCAATAACTGACTCCATGGCATGCCTATCCAATAATGTGCTTAACTTGCATTAGTGTTAGGCAACATATACAGTATAGGTAAAAAAAAATGTATAAGTGAGCAAATTTGCATTAATAGAGAATGGAATGTATAAAGGGCCTATTCATCATTCCTTTCTGGGTTACTCATGCAGAAATGCTAGGTTCCACATGTTTTAAGTAATGGGCCTATTAAATATTAATGGCCCGATAGGGCTGTCTAATATTCAGCAAACTCTAAAACTTAAAGTTTTGGGAGTTGGCCTGCAAGAACAAATTCAGTCTATGGATGGTGTTTATTAACAGAGCCCCGCTTCTTCCTATGGGAAGGAGATCTGGGGTTAGCATGCATGAGCTCAGACTTACATGTGCGTGGCACGGTAAATATCACTAGGGTAGATATCACTCGGAGAAGCTATTCTGCAGAGGAGCAATGATGAATTGCTCTGGAAATTAAGTATCTCCTGCCACAAATCACATTGAGTTGGATACATCATTATCGCAGCCATCCAGCCCCTGATTATGAATAGGTCCTTAAGTGAGCACACATGCATTAATAGAGTATAAAGGGCCTAATTCAAGGTTGAATGCAAAAGCCAAATCTTTCTCTAATAGGCAAAACCATGTGTACTGCAGGGGGGGGGGGGGGGGCAGATATAACTTGTGCAGAGAGAGTTAGATTTGGGTGAGGTGTGTTCAAACTGAAATCTAAATTGCAGTGTAAAATTAAAGCAGCCAGTATTACCCTGCACAGAAACAAGATAACCCACCGAAATCTAACTCTCTCTGCACATGTTACATCTGCCCCACCTGCAGTGCACATGGTTTTGCCCATTAGAGGAAGATTTTGCATAAGTGATCGAATATACACTGATAGGGAAAAAAATTATAAGTGAGCAAGCCTGCATTAATAGGGTATATAGGGCCTGATTCAGAGCTGTAGGCTAATGCAATTGCGATTTTGTAGGCTATGGAATTGCTACTGTTAGCAAGTGAAGCTGCAGTCCAGGAATTAATAGAGCCGCCCACTCGAGCAATCACAAACCGATGTGCAACGGTGTACATATTCGCAGCCTACACGCAACATCAGGGAACATTAACTGCTCGAGTAGGTCTATGGTTACGCAGACTGGCCGCTGCAGTGGCGACACAGGCACCATGTTTCTCTGCATGCAGTGTACATGGTCACAGCTGATGTGAGATACACGTCCCGAAAATGGCCATGACACGTTGGCAGTGTAGGGGTGCTGGCAGTGCTCTCAGTGTGAGAGTGCTTGTGGTGTCATTACAGAGGTGTCGGCAGTGATGGGGTTGCCGGCAGAGAGGGGTCGCTGACATCTTGTTTTCGCTCTGTCTAACCTGCTGTGCCCATTGAAGTCAGTGGGTAAACTCTTATTGGCTATGAGCCATGGATTGATGGTGCTCTCAGCCAATCAGCGGTCAACCCATAGATTTCAAGGGGTTTGGCACCAAAATCCAAAACCTGTTAGATCCACAGGAGGATGATGTTTTGCCTCAAATTGGGATCTGAGGCAGGCTGGCAGATCTGAACCCCATCTTGGATCCCCTCAGATCCCGGAATTTAGGGTGGGCTCAGTTCTCCGCGATTCGAGCCTGCTCATCACTGATGACATTGGGATGATGTTGTGGTCAATCCATGAGATATATATTGATACAAAGTTTTATCCTATAGAAAAAATTAATGTAAACTTGGCTCTGCTGTAGACATTGATATTTCACCACAAAAACTCTTTTAAAGTGGATAGCAGGAGAACACAAGCTACTGTATTGACATGTAAAAGTTTACACCAACCACGTACAGTACTTCTATATTTAAACATGCAGAATATGTGTCATGTAAAAATTGGTATAAATCAACAAAATTAATAGACTTGTATTTATACTATTTTAAAGGTAATTAATAAAAAATATTTTTTTTATATGAAATAGGCATTTCAAACAACAAATTTTCTGCATGAAGACTGCACACAGGCCCTCTCCTCTCGTAAACTGCCCTTATTGTAAGGATGTACAGTACTGGTGAATACCAGTGAGGCTACAATAAAGTACTGTGACAACAGAAGAATGTACTAGGGCATCCTGGTCAGGATTGGACACTGCAATTACTTCCCTTTAGAGATGTATGCAAAGTTTTGTGTTTTGGTTTTGGTTCTAATTTCATTTTCATTTTCAATTTTGCAAAACCACCCTCAAGTGTTTTGGTTTGAAATTCGGGTTTAAAATTCAAATCTTGGGTTTTGTATTTCTTGAAAATGAATAAAAACAACTAAAATCATGAAATCTTTGCAATCCAAAACTCGAAACTCAAATTTAAAATGCAAATTCTGAACCGTGGGAAGATCTGAACTAGGACTCATTTGGTACAGATCTCCTCTGTTTGGTTCGTATCTCCTCCTCTAAAGAACTGAACCACACATCTCTACTTCCCATAATGGGACATGCAAAAGAACGCAGTTCGATTTTAGAGAGCCACGAACAAATCTTTTTGTTCAGTTTATTTCACTATTAATTGAACTAACCAATTTAATATTGCCTCTGAAGTAATGCCACAATATGCAGTGAGTTAAATTTGTATTTCAAAGCCCATAATTTAAAACAACACATTAAACTGCATTCACAAATGCCTTTGAGCAAAGTCGAGACAAAGTGTCAGCTGAATTATTTATTTGTATGCGTAATCCTGCAGGAAAATTAAAAGGTTAAAGGGTAAATAGACAAATAAGGCAATGAAACAATATTTATGCCATAACTTATCATACTTAAATAAATAGTTGTGGTGTAAATAACGCTGTGCATAATCTACATTGCCTAAATTTCACATGTTATTTATATACTCATTGCTTCATTAAGCATGAATTTGAATGAAATACAGATTTTCTGTAGTCTGCGGATATATGTCAGTGTCTCTAATTTTAGTGCATTGCTCAATATATGAAGGTGTATCTTGGACAAGTAATGTGCTGGCAGGAAGTGATATGACATGTTACCTTGTGCAAGATTAATTCTGTACTCAAAATATAACCCTGAATTGAGCCAAATTTCTAATAACTTCTGCCCAGAATTATTATTGACTAGCACTAATCATCAGTGAGTACCTAGAACACTGCAGTGTGTTTCATTAAAATTCAGACTCTTTATACAAACACTGTTCATAAATGAAATGTTAAATATTTGTCTTAAGGGTATATTTCTGTTTTAATTAAGTAAGAAATATCCTGGCCTTTTCACTATCCATATAAAATTAATGGTTTAAAAGATTTAGTATTGGTTGTTTATATAGTGTGAATTTACTTACAAAGAATTAATTATGAGTTCTGAGATTTGTGTTTATAATAGAAAAAAAGAGTCAACTTTTGAAATATGTCAATATCAATTATAAATCTCCGTTATAAAGGTAAGTTATCTGTTAGAAGTCAAGTTGGCTTCCTTTAAAGAAGTTTTACTTTTCATGATATATTCAGTTTAAATAAAAGCTCTCTTGATTAGTCTGAACATGTTATCAGAGGCTTCACAAAAGGCAGAGAATTAACCACTTAACAACTCATGATGACTTGTGACTACCTCATTAAACCATATATCTAAATACAAATGCAGGAGCATAGCTAGACCAATGGGGGTCCCATAGCAAAATGTTCATCCCCGAACCCCCCGCCCCACCCCTCCCAGCTGTGTGCTACTCAGTTTGGATTAAGCACACACCTCCTGATCCCAATGAACGCCTTGGCCTCTATTCCTTACAGTATGCTGCAGGGTACTGTCCTGGCTGGCTCTGTCTTTGTCTCTCCTCCTTGATGCATTACTGTGAGGAAGTGTGGCTGTGGTCCTGGGATGTTCCAGCTGGTTCAGCATGGCCAGTAGCAGATTTCCCACTAGGCACGTGCCTAGGGGCTACACTTGCTGGAGGGCGGCACACCTGGCTGATAAGGGCCAGATGATTCTTTTTTTTCCAGTCATTACAACATATATATATATATATATATATATATATATATATATATATATATATATATATATATATATTAGGAAATGATGGGGGTAAGACAATGGGAATCAAATTGTGGTCCAGGAGTTGGTAGTAGGGCGAGGTTGCTGCTGCAGTACCTCTTTCTGCCCCAGCTGCTACAGCACCTCTCTTTGTCCCAGCTACTGAAGCACTTCTCTCTGTCCCAGCTGCTGCAGCACCTCTTTCTGCCCCAGCTGCTGAAGCATCCCTCTCTGGCTCGGCTGTTGCAGCATCCCTCGCTGCCCCAGCTGCTACAGCAAATCTCTCTACATTGATGCTGCAGCACCTCTCTCTACATTGATGCTGCAGCACCTCTCTCTGCCTCAACTGCTGCTGCAGCACCTCTCTCTACATTGATGCTGCAGCACCTCTCTCTGCCCCAACTGCTGCTGCAGCACCTCTCTCTGCCCCAACTGTTGCTGCAGCACTTCTCTGCATTAGAAGCTGCAGAGTAACATGTATAAGTGGCTCTACTGTGGCGCCAGAGCTGGATTAAGGGGGGGTTTATGGGGGTATGTACCCCGGCCCCCCCTTTCTAAAAGGGCCCCCTGTCAGCCGTCACAGGTCGGATCTTCACCGATCCGAGCTGCAGCGCTCCCGGATCCCCGCGGCACTGGCAGGCAAACTCGTAGCCGCCAGTGCCGCATGGAAGACAGGACAGGGCAGCTGAGTGCAGCAGAAGGCGGAGGAAATGGCCAGCCTGCTGCGCTTATAGATGTTGCTCCCATCCCTGCTGTAGCCCCGCCGGGCGCCCAGATGCGATGTGCCGGCTCTCGTCCCTGCTGCTGCTGGGCTCCCACTAGGGTTGCTCCCTGTTCTTGTTCCTGCCGCCGCCACCGGGCTCCCACATCGTGGGGTGCACGGTGCACCCGGTTCCTGCCGCCGCTAGAGCAATGCAGTGCACCTACTGGTAGGCGTTAATATTAATTCTAAATCATCATTCAGTAGATGTTCCTCTCCCACCCTGCACCACCCCCTTCTCACCCTGCATCCTCTCTCACCCTGTACACCCCCCTCTCACCCTGCATCCTCTCTCACCCTGCACACCCAGTCTCATCCTGCGTCCTCTCTCACCCTGTACACCCCCTCTCACCCTGCACAACCCCCTCTCGCCATGCGTCCTCTCTCACCCTGCACACCCCCTCTCACCCTGCGTCCTCTCCCAACCTGCACAACCTCCTCTCACCCTGCGTCCTCTCACCCTGCACACCCCACTCTCACCCTGCGTCCTCTCTCACCCTGCAAGCCCCCCTCTCACCCTGCTTCTTTTCCAAACCTGCACCCCCCCTCTCACCCTGAGTCCTCTCCCACACTGCACACACCCCCTCTCACCTGGGGCCCCTCTCCCATCCTGTGTCCCCCCTCTTCCTCTTTCCCTGTCCCCAATATGTCCTATTCACACACTACATCCCCCTCTCACCTGGTGCCCCTCTCCCACCCTGCAACCCTCTCCCACCCAGTGTCCCAATCCCCAATATGTCCCTCTCCAACCCAGCATCCCTCCCTTCCTCTGTCCCTCTCCCTATTATGTCCTCCTCCCACCCAATGCCGCCATCCCCCTCAGTCCTTCCTCCATGTGTCCTCTCTCTCATCCAGTGCCTCTTAAGGACACGCCCCTTTTTCAGCGTGCATGCCTTTGACGTGTGCAATAGTACACCCCGGAGTGGACCCTATACCCCTTTAAATTTCCATACCATCACTTCAAAATTCCCACTTCGACCACTATATATATATATATATATATATATATATTTCATCCGCCTGCCTCTTTATTAGGGGCCCCATTGTCTGAAGTGCCCCGGGCCCCCTATAGCCTTAATCCGGCTCTGTGTGGCGCAACATGTATAAACGGCTCTACCGTGGTGTAAAGTGTATAAGCAGCTCTTCTGTGGTGTAAAGTATATAAGCGGCTCTACTGTGTTGTGTAAAAGGGGCTCTACTGTGGTGTAACGTGTATAAGCGGCTCTACTGTGTGGTGTAATGTGAATAACGTACACTACTGTGCGGTGTAATCTGAATTGGTACTATTTTGTTGCCATGCCCCTTCCCCATGAAGCCACTCCGATATATATTTGTTGTGCACCACTGTCCCTGTTTTAAACATGAGGGGCGCCCAAAAGAAACTTTCATCCTGAGCTCCACAAGGATTTTATGCCCCCAAATTCGGAACAGGGGAGGGGGTGCCAAAACCTACCTTTGCTCCGGTTACCATGGCACCTAGCTACACCTCTGCCTGTACCCCTGTGGGCCAGTCCAAGTCTGCTTTTTACTGTGTTTGTGATATCACTAGCATGCAAAATTGAAAGAAAAATATGATAGGCTACTCGTCTCTGAGCATGTCTTTCAATAGGCTTTAATCCATGGCTTTACTCCATTCCTTTAGGTTGACCACTCTTAACCCTGCAGTTAACCACATAATGTAGAGGTTCCCACCATACGCTACAAAATTAGAAATCTCACCATTGTAGCCTATGGAAGAAACTTTTTGTGACAGCCCAGATGCACAGAGCCAATTAGAGCAGAGCTCCTATGGAGGCCCATTCTTAGGTCTCCTAGTGACAGCAGTCACCCAGAACCTGGAATTCATATAGAGTGGCTGTTCCTCAGTCCAGCTTGGTATCAGATGACGCGTTTTTTATTTTTAATCCCTAGGATGCCTACATGGAATGAAGAGGACATTATCTACTGTACACTGAAGTAGGTAAGATTTTATTTTTTACATCTTCTGTGCATTCTACTTGGAGAAGTGGATGTGAATGGCTACACTCCGTAGGTAAGTATGTGAGAGTGTATGAGTGTGCATGTATGTTTATTTATTTAAGTTCAATTATCATGTTGTGTGTGTCTTTTTATTTTAATATTCATTTAATAGTAGGACTGCCAGTGGGTCCTTTAATGCCCCGCATGCTGGTACTTGTGGTTCTCTAAGAACCAGCATGCTGGGAGTCTTGCTGGGACCTGTATTTCAACCTGTAAAATACAACATTAAATCTATTTTTTGCACTTTACTGCTATCAACTTGGCATCCACCACTAAGGAATGCCAGGGATAGCCTCATGCTTCAGACCTGGTCCTGGAGGGTGCCCAGGCCAGGGCTGACTAGTTAGGGGTGTTTATGCTTTGGTTGCAGGTAATAATATAATTGTGTCCCCGGGCTGTGGGATTACCTCCCTGGCTAGTGGAGCCAGGTGCTGATTTCAAAAATTTGAGAGTCAACCTCCTGCTCTCCTTTAACTTATCTCTCTGTGCTTCCCCATCTCTACCTTGTAAGGCTACAATCACTAAGCATTACATTGAGGCTATTGACACCACATCCCTATCCTCCTTGTTTGACTCACTTCTCTCTGCCATTCTCTCTCATGTCCTGAACAAGCCACTTCTCTATATAATGCATCAATTACTTATGCTCTTGACTCTGTCGCTCCATCAACCACTATTCACCCTTGCAAATTAACACCTCAACCAGGGCACACCAAATGCACCAGATCTCTGCAAAAATGCTCACGCACTGCCGAGCAACACTGGAGGAAGTCTTCCTCCATTTCAAACTTATGTTCTCATCTTTCAGTGCTGCCCACTCTCTTGCTAAACAGTCATACTTCAAGAATCTCATCTCCTCCTAGTCTTCCAACCCCCAGCGCCTCTTTTCAACTCTCAACTCCCGCTTCTGCCCACCCCCACCTCGTCTCCCCTCCTCACTCTCTGCTCTTGACTTTGCCACTTACCTCACATCCAAAATTGACTCCATACATCATGACATCACATCCCACCAGACAATCAGCAACCAGCCACCTCCTATTCCGTACCACCCCTCCTCATCCCTCTCACCAACTCTGACATCATTCTCCCATGTATCTGGTAAGGAAGTCATGGTCCTCATCTATTCCTCCCCCCAACCACCACCTGCCCACTTGACATTATCCCCTCCCACCTCATCCACTACATCTCTCTTTCTCCCTATTCCCATCTTGCCCACCTTTTCAATCTCTTCCTCTCATCAAGCACTATCCCCTCTTCCTTCAAACATGCACTCATATCCCCTATTCTTAAAAAAAATCTACCCTTGATTCAGACAGCCTCTCCAACTACCAACCCGTCTCTCTTCTCTTTTGCCTCCAAACTCCTTGAGCGTATTGTCTACAACTACCTTACTGCATTTCTTTCCTTACACTCACTGCTTGACCCATTCCAGTCTGGATTCTGTCCTCTCCGCACCACTAAAACTGCCCCCACAAAAGTCTGCAATGACCTTGATGCTGCATGGTCCATACTCTCCTTCTGCAAATTCTTCACCTCATTGGTCTGCTTGATACTGCCCTCTCTTGGCTGTCCTCATACCTCTCTGACCGTTCCTTCTCTTTCTCTTCTCATGACTCCACCCCCCACTTCCCCTAACTGTATGTGTACCCCAAGGTTCTGTTCTTTGTCCTCTCCTTTTTTTCTCTTTATATGTCCTCTTTAGGTGAAGTCATTAGTTCTTTTTGACTTCCAATATTATCTCTATGCTGATGATACTCAAATCTATCTTTCCTCTCTTGACCACACCCCTGCTCTCCTCACTCGTGTCTCCAACTGTCTCTCTGCTATCTCTTCTTGGATGTCCCAGTGCTTTCTTAAACTTAACATGTCTAAGACTGAGCTGATCATCTTCCCACCCTCACGCATAACCTCACCTCCCACAATTTAATTATCTATTGATGGTACAACTATCTCCTCTAGTTCCCAAGTGCACTGTCATAGAGTTATCCTTGACTCCTCCATTTACTTTAAACCACACATTCAGCTCCTCTCCAACCTGCCATTTTCATCTCAAAAATATTTCCAGGATCAGATACTTTCTCACCCAGGATGCTACTAAGACCCTTATCCACTCACTGGTCATCTCCAGACTAGACTACTGTAATCTCCTCCTGACTGGCATCCCTGACAAATGCCTCTCTCCACTCCAATCTGTCCTCAATACTGCAGTCCGGCTCATCTTTCTCACCAAACACATTACATCCACCTCTACTGTCATACAAGCCCTTCACTGGCTTCCCTTTCACTTCAGAATCCAATTCAAGCTTCTCACACTCACCTACAAAGCACTCACCCACTCCTCTCCAATTTACATCTCTGGCCTTATCTCCCTTTACACTCCCACTCATCTTTTTCACTCAGCTAATGCTCACCAACTGTCTTCAACTTTTTAATTCCTCCCAATCCTACCTCCAAGATTTCCCACGTGCTGCTCCCTTTCTCTGGAAATCTCTACCTCTCCCCCTCAGACTCTACACTTCTCCACAAAACTTCAAACAGGCTCTCAAGACCCACTTATTCACCAAACCCAGCCAACTCTCCTCCTAAGCGCTCTGTTCCGTGCTCTCTGTCTACCCCATCTGTGTCACTCCTGTCTGTCTTCCCCTCCCCTTTAGAATGTTAGCTCTCACAAGTAGGTCCCTCTTCCCTCATGTGCTTTTCCTTTTCTTACTTTAATAATCTTTGACTGCACCAAATCCCATGGTTTTCTGCCACCCCGATACTTAGTTCAGTGTACTCTGCTGATGTAGCTATGTTTATTTACCTGGTACTTGTCCTACTGTATATTGTTTTCAACTCTAAAGGCCCATAAACACTTACTGATTAAATGAGCAACGTCACTCATTTTTCCCCTTCCTGAGTGGGGTTGCTCATTTTCTTGACCAGTGTGTATGCCGCCAGCAATGATCGATGTGTAGCCCCGCGGGTCGGCAATGATCATCACTGTCGGCAGTGCATGTATGCTCGATCTCGACTGTCGTTCATGAGCTGCATGCACGGCCGGTGGCTGCGTGACGTCACTGAGCGATATGAGCGCTCATATCGCTAAGTGTGTACGGGCAGCTGACCACCCCCCTGGCAGGGGAAGCACTAAACGACGTCGCTCATAGAGCAACATCATCTAGTGTGTATGGACCATTAGTCACTGTTTTCCTGTTTTGATTATTTGCTTATCTACTCTGTAGTTGGGCGCTGCATATCCCTTGTGGCGCCATATAAATAAAAGATAATAAGTAATAATAATATACTGTATGTGTGGGTGTGTACAGAGTCACTTGGTGATTGTTTTTTTTACTTCTCATTATTGTGCCTAGATGTTTTCAGTATAGATATTAATAAGGTAGGGTCTCTCTTTTTTTATAGAGAGATTTCACATTCAGGGCATCACTAAGTGACCCATATGACCTTTAGTACTATGGACACATTAACAAAGAATATTTCCCATTGTGTGTTTGTAAATTCTCAAATTACACTATTAGTATTAGAGAATAGGGGATGGAGATTGAGGTTTTTGAAGGTAGATGCTAGTCACACCCCATGGCACAGGTTACACCCCTGTGCAGACCACAACCACACAGCACCAGCCACACTCCCACATAACTAGACACATCGCACATTATGTTGGTGATTAGGCCTTTCGGAAATTTCAGCTCTAGCCCATGTGGCCCTTAATCTGGCACTGGTTGCTGTAAATGTGGCAGATGTGCTTTTCAGTCCAAGGCCCTCATTCCGAGTTGATCGCTCGCTAGCTGTTTTTAGCAGCCGTGCAAACGCATAGTCGCCGCCCACGGGGGAGTGTATTTTCGCTTTGCAAGTGTGCGAACGCCTGTGCAGCCGAGCTCTGCAAAAACATTTTGTGCACTTTCAGAGTAGGTCTGAGCTTACTCAGCCCTTGCGATCACTTCAGTCTTTTTGGTGCCGGAATTGATGTCACACACCCTCTAAACGCCCGGACACGCCTGCATTTTCCCTACCACTCCCAGAAAACGGTCAGTTGACACCCATAAACGCCCTCTTTCTGTCAATCTTCTTGCGATCGACTGTGCAAATGGATTCTTCGTTAAATCCATAGCTCAGCAATGATCTGCATTGTACCCGTACCATTCCGGTGCATACGCATGCGAGGTAAAGACCTGATCGCAGCGCAGCGAAAATCAGCAGCGTGCGATCAACTCGGAATGACCCCCCCATATCTTTTGACCTCTTTATATGTGCATACTGTAAATATGTGCTTTTGATCTTGGCACAATTCTGTTGCATATGCTGCTTTTATGGAACAAGCCTCATGTTGAAGAAGTATCTGGCTCTGCATAGTGCGAAAAAATCTACTTTTATGTGCAAATCCTTAATGAGTGTACTTTGTGCTAATTTTGTGAACTCATGTATGAGGCTTAAACTATCTACTATATAAAAATGAAATTGTGTCTCTCTTTCTTGCTATACAAATCCACAGTTTACAAGCGAAGAACGTGAAATTTGACATACAAGCGTATTAAAACACCAGTGGAGGCAACTAAAAAATTAGAAATCCCTAGCACCCCTACGGGGGGAAACAGCAGCACAGAGTGTATCAGGAGACAGCATAACTCCAGAATTGCTGGAGCCATATACTCACAAATTGGTACACATATGCCTCCTAGTCTGGGAACAAACGCTGTGGGGGGAAAACACCCCTAGCACCCCTAGGGGAGAGGCAGCAGCACTGAGTATTTCAGCAGACAGCATAACTCTGGAGTGCCTACAGCAATTTACAACACACTTGGTACACATATGACTTACACTCTGGGAACAAACACTGTGGGGGATCAGACACCCCTATGGGGGTGAACAACATCACAGAGTATGTCAGCAGACATAACTGTGGAAGGCCTGGAACACTTTACACCAAACTTGGGACACATCTGACTTACAATCTGCGAACAAACTCTGTGGGGGTTAGACACCCCTAGCACCCCTAGGGGTGGGACAGCAGAACAGAGTATGTCAGCTGACAGCATAACTGCGGAAGGCCTGGAACACTTTACACCAAACTTGGTACACATATGAATTACAATCTGGAAACAAACACTGTCGGGGTAAGACGCCCCAAGCATCCCTAGGGGTGAGGCAGCAGCACAGAATTTTTCAGCTGACAGCATAACTCTGGAATGCCTGGAGCAATTTACACCAAAAGCAGCAATTTACAACAAGCTTGGTACACATATGACTTAGAGTGGGTACACACTAGAAAGATATATCTGCAGATCAATCGATCTGCAGATATATCTATGGACAGACCGGGCAGTGTGCAGGGCATACACACTGCCCGATCCGTCGGGGACTGACGTCATGAACTGGGCGGGCGTGTACACACGCCCGCCCAGTTCAGCTGTCAATCACTGCCGGCCGCCGCAGCATGTGTACGGACGGTCGGCCGACCGACCGCTGTACACACACAGCAACACGCCAATATATTGGTAGATATATTGGCCGTCGGCTGTGCTGCGGGGCCGACGCGATACGTCTGTGAACGACGGAGTTCACAGACGTATCGGCCGTACACACTGGCCATCGGACCCACGATATATCGGCCGTTCAAGAGAATGGCCGATATATCGGCCAGTGTGTACGGGCCTTACACTCTGGGAACAAACATTGTGGGGGTCAGACACCCCTAGCACCCCTGGGGATGGGAAAGCAGCACAGAGTATTTCAGCAGGCAGCATAACTGTGGATGACCTGGAGCACTTTACACGAAACTTGGGACACATCTGACTTACAATCTGTCAAAAAACTCTGTGGGGTTAGACACCCCTAGCACCCCTAAGGGTGCGCCTGCAGCACAGAGTATTTCAGGATACAGCATAACTCACGAATGCCTGGACCAAATTACACAAACTAGCTACATACATGAATTACAATCTGGGAACAAACACTGTGAGGGTAACATAGCACCCCTAGGGGTTAGGCAGCAGCACAGAGTTTTTCAGCAGACAGCATAACTCTGCAGTTTACACCAAACTTGGTACACATATGACTTACACTTTGGAAACAAACACTGTGGGGTAACACACCACTAGCACCCCTAGGGGTGGCCCAGCAGCATAATCTATTTCAGGACATGCATAATATGTCAGTGATGATTTACAAGATGTTCTATTGTTTCGAAGTTAAAAAAATAAAGTGCCACCAAAGAAAACAGCTACAAATGGTGGAAATAAAAACAATTCCACAAATAATAAAATGTTAGCGGCAACCTGTGTGTTTAATCTTTACATTGATTTTTGTAAACAAACATTCTTAAAATCCCGGGCAACGCCGGGTACTCCAGCTAGTGTGTGACTAAATCATAAGGGGTCCATTTAGATAAACTGTACATATAGACTTTGTCTAGAAATTGTTGCCCACATTATTCTTATATAGCAATCATAGCTGGCAAACCATGGCATCCCAACATCAGTAGGGATCATTCACTTCTGTCAAACAGAGAAAAAATACCAGGATGTTATTATTAGTGGATACAGCCTTTTATTTAGGTCTGTTGGCTTAAAACATTGTTCATTTTATACAGCATATCTGTATACTGCATTATATTCTAATCAGATAACATTTTACAAATATTTTTTATTTACTGATTTTTTATTGGAAATGATTAATGTATTTTTTATGAGTTAATGATAATTTTGATTTATTATATCTTGTTATACATTGGGCCTGATTTGGATCTGGAAGCAATGCAGAAAAAGCTTGTAAGTTTGTATCTGGAACAAACCATTTTTTGCAATGCAAGGGGAGGAAATACATTTATATTTTTTTTGTGCAGAGTAAATACTGGCTGCTTTTGAATAGGGCATGGTTGTCTAGGTCGATCAGGAAAAGGTCAACACTTTCCAGGTTGATACCAAAAGGTCGACAGGCACAAGGTCGATACCGGAAAAGGTCGACATGACATAAAGGTCAACACAGAAAAAGGTCGACATAAGGTTTCTAATTTTTTCGGTGTCATTTACTCTGTAAAGGGTCCGGGAATCGCAATTAGTGCACCACGTCCCCTCGCATGGCTGGCTTTGCTGACCATGCTTCAGGCAAGGTGACTGACTCACCCTGCTTCCTCTGTGCTCAGTGCAGGTTACTATTCCTAATCATAGGCCACGTGGATCGTAAAGTATAAAAAAGGTCAACATTTTTTAAATATTGTAAAAGAAAGTCTTGTTGAACTTTTTCTGTGTCAACCATTAACATTTCAACCTTTTGACCATGTCAACCTAAGGCCTGCCGACCATTAATGGTCGACCTATTGACTGTCGACCTCATTCAGGTCAACCTAGCATCCGGATATCTTTGAATGTAGCCCACAAATGATAGACAGCTTTATTTTTACACAGCAATCTAGATTTCAGTTTAAATACACCACACCTAAATCTAAATCTCTATCTCTCTGCATATGTTACTGTACATTTACCCCACCTGCCAACATGGTTTTGCCAAGTTGCTTGATCTTTTGATTTACTTTCACATCTGAATAACCCCTATCGTTTTATAGTTTTAGTATGCAGATGGGTCTTTATCTTACTTTATTGCCAAATTTCTGTATAAATTAAAAACATATCTTATTGCACAATTGTGTAAATTCATCATATTATAAATATAATCCAAGTATATTTTGGATTCATGCTGAGATTTTCTAATGGTTTCAAGATACAGATATTTTAATCTAGCGCCTCATGACGCTACAGTGTGGGCACATATTTAAAGTTTCCAGGTCTTCTGAGGCGAGCAACAGAGTAGCAGAATAATCACTAGCAGAACTGACTCTATTTAAAGGAGTGTATCCTTGTCATTTATTTTCATTTAGTTTGTTTATAAATATTTTTTTGATACAACTAGAATATGTCAGAGGTTTAAAGTACATTGTTAAGAAACAGGCAAATGGAGTCCAAAATTATCACTTTGGACAATATTTCTGTTGATTTATCTGCAAAAAGGTTGATTTTATAAAAAGGGATATTAGTTTAATATTTAAACATTTGTGTTTATTTTTAAATCGAATGGGACTTCATATTATATTTTAAAATGAATGCACCTATGCTAACTTTTATTAGGAGAGAGTACAGTGATCCTATCTAACTGAATTATTTAATTGCGATTAAATAACAATTCTAAGAAGTGTCAATTGGTAAATTACTCAAAAATATGAATGTTTAAATCCAAGGGTAAATAGGAACCTATCCCAAAAAGAGTTCTGGGAAGACTATAGGCCCATACACACTGGGCGAGTTTGAGCTGAAAGCAGGTCACTTTTGGTGTGTTGAGCTGCTTTCAGCTCAAAACCACCCAGTGTGTATGCCCCGGCGATGAGCAATGAGCGCTGATGCACGCTTCCACTTCATCGCCAGTGGCCGCTGTTCATCTGCTGGTATTACCAGCAGATGAACGGCAGGGTGAACGGCTTTAAAGCCCATCACCCCCGCTGACATCGCTGGGCAGGGGGAAAAATAGCTCAGTGTGTATGCACTGAGCAATTTTCAGCCCAGCGATGTCAGCTATCATCGCTGTGCGTACACGCTGGGCAAAAACGCCCAGTGTGTATGTACCTTATGGGAGTAAGCAGTTACTTTTTCGGTGCAATAAACCTATTAAAAATGCATAACCCTCTATGGGTGCTGAGAGCTAAAATATGAAAAATAAATAAATACAAGGGAATTATAATCTGTCAAGTTATATCTGTTTGTTCTTACAATTAGCAAGACATGATTATGGGTGAAATGGATCCTCTTGCTCACTAGTGAGAGCTGTATCAGTTAGCGTGAAATATACAGTAAGTAAATGTAAGATAAATCCTTGTACTAGTTGTGAACTGTATAAATAAGGGCTCTGCCAAAAGCAAGTTCAATCATGTGATTTTATTGAAAAATTATAGTACAATAAGAACCAACTGTTGTGTTACTGTAATGAATCAAATGAAAAACAATACTTGTGAAAAAAGCTAAAATATAGCATATTAATACAATAAAAAGACATGAAATTATACATACTTCATACATATAAAACAACATAAACAGTATAATGATAATATATGTGAGTAGCTGAGAGACAAACAAGAACTGATATCAGATGTAGATATAGGGGGTAATTTAAAGTTGATCGCAGCAGGAATTTTGTTAGCAGTTGGGCAAAACCATGAGCACTGCAGGGGAGGCAGATATAACATGTGCAGCAAGAGTTAGATTTGGGTGGGTTATTTTGTTTCTGTGCAGGGTAAATACTGGCTGCTTTATTTTTACACTGCAAATTAGATTGCAGATTGAACACACCACACCCAAATCTAACTCTCCCTGCACATGTTAAATCTGCCTCCCCTGCAGTGCACATGGGGGGTCATTCCGAGTTGTTCGCTCTGTATTTTTTTCTCGCAACGGAGTGATTAGTCGCTAATGTGCATGCGCAATGCCCGCAGTGCGACTGCGCCAAGTAAATTTGCTATGCAGTTAGGTATTTTACTCACGGCATTACAAGGTTTTTTCTTCGTTCTGGTGATCGTAATGTGATTGACAGGAAGTGAGTGTTTCTGGGCGGAAACAGGCCGTTTTATGGATGTGTGCGAAAAAACGCTACCATTTCTGGGAAAAACGCGGGAGTGGCTGGAGAAACGGAGGAGTGTCTGGGTGAACGCTGGGTGTGTTTATGACGTCAAACCAGGAACGACAAGCACTGAACTGATCGCAGATGCCGAGTAAGTGTGGAGCTACTCAGAAACTGCTAAGAGGTGTCTATTCGCTATTTTGCTAATCTTTCGTTCGCAATTTTGATAAGCTAAGATTCACTCCCAGTAGGCGGCGGCTTAGCGTGTGCAAAGCTGCTAAAAGCAGCTTGCGAGCGAACAACTCGGAATGACCCCCATGGTTTTGCCCAACTGCTAAAAAAATTCCTGCTGCGATCAACTTGGAATTACCCCCATAACCTACTCAGTTGAATCAGAATCCAAGCCAAGTTAAGATTCTAGTTAGTGATGTGCACCGGACATTTTTCGGGTTTTGTGTTTTGGTTTTGGATTCGGTTCCACAGCCGTGTTTTGGATTCGGACACGTTTTGTCAAAACCTCCCTGAAAATTTTTTGTCGGATTCGGTTGTGTTTTGGATTCGGGTGTTTTTTTTACAAAAAACCCTCAAAAACAGCTTAAATCATAGAATTTGGGGGTCATTTTGATCCCATAGTATTATTAACCTCAATAACCATAATTTCCACTCATTTCCAGTCTATTCTGAACACCTCACACCTCACAATATTATTTTTAGTCCTAAAATTTGCACCGAAGTTGCTGGATGACTAAGTGGCCGACACAAACACCTGGCCCATCTAGGAGTGGCACTGCAGTGTCAGACAGGATGGCAGATTAAAAAAAATAGTCCCCAAACAGCACATGATGCAAAGAAAAAAAGAGGCGCAATGAGGTAGCTGTGTGACTAAGCTAAGCGACCCAAGTGGCCGACACAAACACCCGGCCCATCTAGGAGTGGCACTGCAGTGTCAGACAGGATGGCACTACAAAAAATAGTCCCCAAACAACACATGATGCAAAGAAAAATGAAAGAAAAAAGAGGTGCAAGATGGAATTGTCCTCGGGCCCTCCCACCCACCCTTATATTGTATAAACAGGACATGCACACTTTAACAAACCCATCATTTCAGCGACAGGGTCTGCCACACGATGGATGGATAGTATAGATGGATAGATGGATGGGATGGATGGATAGTATACTTGACGACACAGAGGTAGGTAGAGCAGTGGCCTACTGTACCGTACTGCTATATATTATATACTGGTGGTCAGCAAAATTATGCACTGTCCTCCTACTATATATACACTGCACCACTTAAATGCACCACAGGGATGGATGGATAGTATACTTGACGACACAGAGGTAAGTAGAGCAGTGGCCTACTGTACCGTACTGCTATATATTATATACTGGCGGTCAGCAAAATTATGCACTATCCTCCTACTATATATACACTGCACCACTTAAATGCACCACAGGGATGGATGGATAGTATACTTGACGACACAGAGGTAGGTAGAGCAGTGGCCTACTGTACTGTACTGCTATATATTATATACTGGTGGTCAGCAAAATGATGCACTGTCCTCCTACTATATATACACCGCAAAACAACTAAAATGCACCACAGGTATGGATGGATAGTATACTTGACGACACAGAGGTAGGTAGAGCAGTGGCCTATTGTACCGTACTGCGATATATTATATACTGGCGGTCAGCAATATTATGCACTGTCCTCCTACTATATATACACCGCACCACTTAAATGCACCACAGGGATGGATGGATAGTATACTTGACGACACAGAGGTAGGTAGAGCAGTGGCCTACTCTACCGAACAGCTATTTATTATATACTGGTGGTCAGCAAAATTATGCACTGCCCTCCTACTATATATACACTGCACCACTTAAATGCACCACAGGGATGGATGGATAGTATACTTGACGACACAGAGGTAGGTAGAGCAGTGGCCTACTCTACCAAACAGCTATTTATTATATACTGGTGGTCAGCAAAATTATGCACTGTCCTCCTACTACTGCGCACAACAACTAAAATGCACCACAGGTATGGATGGATAGTATACTTGACGACACAGAGGTAGGTAGAGCAGTGGACTACTGTACCGTACTGCTATATATTATATACTGGTGGCCAGCAAAATTATGCTCTGTCCTCCTACTATATATACACCCGTACAACAACTAAAATGCACCACAGGGATGGATGGATAGTATACTTGACGACACAGAGGTAGGTAGAGCAGTGGACTACTGTACCGTACTGATATATATTATATACTGGTGGTCAGCAAAATTATGCACTGTCCTCCTACTATATATACACCGCACCACTTAAATGCACCACAGGTATGGATGGATAGTATACTTGAAGACACAGAGGTAGGTAGAGCAGTGGCCTACTGTACCGTACTGCTATATATTATATACTGGTGGTCAGCAAAATTATGCACTGTCCTCCTACTATATATACACCGCACAACAACCAAAATGCACCACAGGTATGGATGGATAGTATACTTGACAACACAGAGGTAGGTAGAGCTGTGGACAACTGTACCGTACTGCTATATATTATATACTGGTGGTCAGCAAAATTATGCACTGTCCTCCTACTATATATACACTGCACCACTTAAATGCACCACAGGGATGGATGGATAGTATACTTGACGACACAGAGGTAGGTAGAGCAGTGGCCTACTGTACAGTACTGCTATATATTATATACTGGCGGTCAGCAAAATTATGCACTGTCCTCCTACTATATATACACTGCACCACTTAAATGCACCACAGGGATGGATGGATAGTATACTTGACGACACAGAGGTGGGTAGAGCAGTGGCCTACTGTACCATACTGCTATATATTATATACTGGCGGTCAGCAAAATTATGCACTGCCCTCCTACTATATATACACTGCACCA
This sequence comes from Pseudophryne corroboree, assembly GCF_028390025.1. NCBI lineage: Eukaryota > Metazoa > Chordata > Amphibia > Anura > Myobatrachidae > Pseudophryne > Pseudophryne corroboree. The sequence goes on from NC_086454.1 coordinate 192,374,213, forward strand.
CTTAAATGCACCACAGGGATGGATGGATAGTATACTTGACGACACAGAGGTAAGTAGAGCAGTGGCCTACTGTACCGTACTGCTATATATTATATACTGGCGGTCAGCAAAATTATGCACTATCCTCCTACTATATATACACTGCACCACTTAAATGCACCACAGGGATGGATGGATAGTATACTTGACGACACAGAGGTAGGTAGAGCAGTGGCCTACTGTACTGTACTGCTATATATTATATACTGGTGGTCAGCAAAATGATGCACTGTCCTCCTACTATATATACACCGCAAAACAACTAAAATGCACCACAGGTATGGATGGATAGTATACTTGACGACACAGAGGTAGGTAGAGCAGTGGCCTATTGTACCGTACTGCGATATATTATATACTGGCGGTCAGTAATATTATGCACTGTCCTCCTACTACATATACACCGCACCACTTAAATGCACCACAGGGATGGATGGATAGTTTACTTGACGACACAGAGGTGGGTAGAGCAGTTGCCTACTGTACCATACTGCTATATATTATATACTGGCGGTCAGCAAAATTATGCACTGCCCTCCTACTATATATACACTGCACCACTTAAATGCACCACAGGGATGGATGGATAGTATACTTGACGACACAGAGGTAGGTAGAGCAGTGGCCTACTCTACCGAACAGCTATTTATTATATACTGGTGGTCAGCAAAATTATGCACTGTCCTCCTACTACTGCGCACAACAACTAAAATGCACCACAGGTATGGATGGATAGTATACTTGACGACACAGAGGTAGGTAGAGCAGTGGACTACTGTACCGTACTGCTATATATTATATACTGGTGGTCAGCAAAATTATGCTCTGTCCTCCTACTATATATACACCCGTACAACAACTAAAATGCACCACAGGGATGGATGGATAGTATACTTGACGACACAGAGGTAGGTAGAGCAGTGGACTACTGTACCGTACTGATATATATTATATACTGGTGGTCAGCAAAATTATGCACTGTCCTCCTACTATATATACACCGCACCACTTAAATGCACCACAGGTATGGATGGATAGTATACTTGAAGACACAGAGGTAGGTAGAGCAGTGGCCTACTGTACCGTACTGCTATATATTATATACTGGTGGTCAGCAAAATTATGCACTGTCCTCCTACTATATATACACCGCACAACAACCAAAATGCACAACAGGTATGGATGGATAGTATACTTGACAACACAGAGGTAGGTAGAGCTGTGGACAACTGTACCGTACTGCTATATATTATATACTGGTGGTCAGCAAAATTATGCACTGTCCTCCTACTATATATACACTGCACCACTTAAATGCACCACAGGGATGGATGGATAGTATACTTGATGACACAGAGGTAGGTAGAGCAGTGGCCTACTGTACCGTACTGCTATATATTATATACTGGCGGTCAGCAAAATTATGCACTGTCCTCCTACTATATATACACTGCACCACTTAAATGCACCACAGGGATGGATGGATAGTATACTTGACGACACAGAGGTGGGTAGAGCAGTGGCCTACTGTACCATACTGCTATATATTATATACTGGCGGTCAGCAAAATTATGCACTGCCCTCCTACTATATATACACTGCACCACTTAAATGCACCACAGGGATGGATGGATAGTATACTTGACGACACAGAGGTAGGTAGAGCAGTGGCCTACTCTACCGTACTGCTATATATTATATACTGGTGGTCAGCAAATTATGCACTGTCCTCCTACTACTGCGCACAACAACTAAAATGCACCACAGGTATGGATGGATAGTATACTTGACGACACAGAGGTAGGTAGAGCAGTGGACTACTGTACCGTACTGCTATATATTATATACTGGTGGTCAGCAAAATTATGCTCTGTCCTCCTACTATATATACACCGTACAACAACTAAAATGCACCACAGGGATGGATAGTATACTTGACGACACAGAGGTAGGTAGAGCCGTGGACCAGAGCCGGCCATAGGCATAGGCAAACTAGGCAATTGCCTAGGGCATTTGATATGCCTAGGGGCATCATCAGCTTCTGCTGATTAAAATGATATGCGGCATACCTATATTCTGTATGTAGCATTTCATATGCAGATACAGCCGCAGTCTCACACAGTATATAGGCATGCTGCATATCAGTTTAATGAGCAGAAGCTGCTTGTGCATCCCTGCCACATAGCAATGCAAATAAGATGCATTTTCATTAAAAAAAAGTGCCAGACGTTAGCATTGATGCAAGATTTGTGAGGACACATCTGTATCCAAGCAAAGGCAGAGGTCACAGTGTTAGTGGAAGTGTGAGTGCTGTGTGCATGTGAGTGGGTTGGTTGTGCAGTAGTGTTCAGAATATGTGTAAGGAGCATTATGTGTGTCATGTAAAAATGCATTAATAATGTGCAACATATGTGTAAAGGGCCACTATGTGTGTCATTATGTGTATAAGGGCATTAATAATGTGCGGCATATGTGTAACAGGGTACTACTGTATGTGTGTCATTATGTGTATAGGGGCACTAATAATGTGCAGCAAATGTGTAGGGGGCACTATGTGTGTCATTATGTGTATAAGGGCATTAATAATGTGCGGCATATGTGTAAGGGACATTATGTGTAAAAGGGCATTAATAAAGGTTGTCATAATGTGTAAGGTGCATTATGTTTATAAGGACATTAATGTGTCTCATATGTGTAAGGGGCATTACTGTGTGGAATTGTGTATAAATGCATTACTAATATGTAGCATTATGTGTATAAGGTGCTCTACTATGTGGCATTGCAAATAGAAAGGGCACTACTGTGTCGTCTAATATGTATAAAGAGCAATAAGGTGTGGTGTAATGTGAATAAGGAGCAATTCAGTGTGATGTAATGTGAATAAGGGAATCTACTGTGAGGAGTAACGTTTATAAGGTAAAGTGATACTACTGTGGGATGTAATATGAATTATGGACACTATCGCAAGATAAAATGTGAATAAAGTTTCAGTACTATGTGGCGTAATTGGAATTGGGGTTACTATTGTGTGGCCATGCCCCTTCCCAGAAAGAAGATGCCTCTTTTTGTGCTGTGCGTCAAATGTGCGAACTGTTCCTATTTAAAATATAGGGGGTACAAGGACTGCTATGGGTGAGGGGTGATGGTGCTGGGAAAGAGGTGCAAGGTCAGAGGCAGAACCAGCGGTGGTGCTAGGGGGCATCAGCCAAAATCTTGCCTAGGGCATCATATTGGTTAGGGCCGGCTCTGCCGTGGACTACTGTACCATACTGCTATACTGGTGGTCACTGGTCAGCAAAATTCTGCACTGTCCTGTCCTCCTATACAACAATGCAGCACAAATATGGAGCGTTTTTCAGGCAGAGAACGTAGATATTTTTAGCACACTCAGCACAGATACTTGCAGCACACTGAGCACAGATATTTGCAGCACACTGAACACAACTGAGAGGATGCTGTACGTCCTCTCCCTATCATCTCCAATGCACGAGTGAAAATGGCGGCGACGCGCGGCTCCTTATATAGTATACAAATCTCGCGAGAATCCGACATCGATATGATGACGTTCGGGCACGCTCGGGTTAAACGAGCAAGGCGGGAGGATCCGAGTCTGCCTTGGACCCTTGTAAAATGGGTGAAGTTTGGGGGGGTTCGGATTCCGAGGAACCAAACCCGCTCATCACTAATTCTAGGTGGATCTTTTGATGATATCCTAATATATAACATTAAAGATTGATTTATACAGATGTGTCCACATACTTTACACCTTTTCCTTTTTGTTTCATTTGGCACAAAATACTTAGAATGTCTAAGAAGCTCCACCATGAGTAGCAATTGGATAATTACCAGTTTTTCTTTGCAGCAAAAGAATTAGATTAAAGTAGCAGATGAAACTAGCAAATTTTAAGAAAAATCACAAGGCGTGGCAAAGTCACAAGTATAATTGCACTTATAATTTGGCCATATTGCTTAAATGGGGAAAGTTGTAACTAGACACATCTTACATGTCTGTTTGCTTATTGAAAATAATCTTCTATATTTGAACTTCTCCACCACCACCACCACCACCATCACCACAGTTGTCTGCAGGTTTAATCTCAGTCTCAGCAGGTGAAGCTTGGAAGTTTAAAGCTGGGGATGATAGAACAAAGGCATTAATCAGGAGAGCTTGGATTCACAAGTGAAGGATTCCTTTTGTTTATATATTTGACTGAACATTGTAACAGGTACACCACATTATTATGTCAAAGACATATCTAAAAGATGCTAAAACACACACTCAATAATCTATGCAAAGAACTGCTTGCTACATTACAGGAATAAATCTGGAAATTCCTATAGTGCAAACTAAGCAAACAATAGTTGGTATTGTAGCAGTTAAAAAGTACCTAATTATGGGCACTGGAGTGTTTAAAATGAAAAAAGTTTTATTATACATAAAATAGTAAAAAAACAGTAAAAAAAACAAACAATTAGCCAATGGTGACTCACCAAATAAAAAGATCAATCCTCCTTAAAATACAATCATAAGTGCTCCAATGGGTTGAGCAGTTATATGCAGAGCCAGAAGTGATCTTACCTGAATATTGGAGATGGAGCCACCGGAGGTAAAGCAGTGTGTGATCCGGAATATACATACCAAAGTCCAATCTTTCCTTCAAGGAAAGGGCAGCCTTGAAAGATTTGAAGTCTAACTCAGAATTAGTTTTGAAACCTGCCGACAAAGGCGGTGGAGTTGTTGTTATGGATAAGAGCTGCTACATTAAGGAACTGGAAATACATGTTAGAGATCAAGATACCTACTCAAAACTTAAATCTGACCCAACAAGTAAATTTAATTCTAGCTTACAGCTACTTGTTGATAAATATAGTGAGTTAGGAGTCCTGGAGGACACGGATAAAAAGTTTATTTTCAATCCAAACTCAGTGGTACCAGCTCTTTATCTTTTGCCCAAAATCCATAAGGATGCCCAATAGTCTCTGGGATCCAGTCAGTTACTGCTAACCTTTCGGAGTATATTGATTTTTTCCTCCAGCCTTTGGTGCTCACGTATTCATCTCACCTGAAGGACACCAAAGACTTACTTAATTTTTTGGCTACAATAAGTTGGGAGGAGGAATTTGTGCTTGTTACTGCTGATGTTAAGTCTTTGTACTCTATCATTGACCATGAGGCTGGAATATGTGCCGTTGCATCTTATCTAAGGGAAAGCACTTTGGAAGAAACTCTACAACAGTTTATCTTGGAGGGTATTCAGTTTATCCTCACCAACAATTATTTCATGGTGGAAGGAGAGTATTATATACAAAAAGTCGGTACGGCAATGGGCACCAGGTTCGCTCCAAGTTATGCAAATATTTTTATGGGTAAATGGGAATCTGACTTTGTATATACAGGTCACCCATTTGGAGCGAACCTGGTGTCCTGGAAATGCTATATCGACGATATTTTGTTTATTTGGAGGGGAGATGCTATACAATTGGAGGCTTCTTGCAGCTATTTAATTTCTAACACTCTTAATATAGAGCTCTCATTCTCAATTAGTAAAGCCACGGTGAATTTTTTAGACCTGACCCTTAGTGTAGAGGGAAATACTTTATCAACCTGCACCTTCACGAAAGAGACGGACTCTATGATGTATATACATGCTGAAAGTTGCCACCATCACAATTGGTTGGACTCTATCCCATATGGATAGTTAAAGAGGCTTAAAAGGAATTGCTCTAAAGCCGAAGTTTATCAGGACCAAGCCCAAAAACTGAAAGGTAGATTTGAAAAGAGTGGGTATGATGTTGCTAAAATTGAGAAAGCAATGGGGGAAACAGAAAAAATTGATAGGGCGGAGCTGTTGGTGGTAAAACCACACAGACCGTCCAATAAAGAGAAATTTGATTGGGCATTTATTACTGGGTATAGTTCACAGTATAAAACCCTAGAAAAATCGGTCAGACGCAACTGGAAAATTCTTAAAAAAGATCCTGTTTTAGGCGATTTATTACCTAATCATCCTACGTTTATTTACAAAAGAGCACCTAATCTAAAGACCTCCCTGGTTAACAGCTATATACCCCCCAAAAAAGAGAGGGTAGGATTTTAATGCAGGGTTTCCATCGCTGCGGGGATTGTATCTGTTGCCGAGAGGTACCAAATGATGGGACCAAGAAATTGGACTCTATATGTATTAATGGGAAAACTGTGAGAATTAGAGATTTTATTACATGCAATGTAAAAAATGTGGTGTATTTTATTGAATGCCAATGCCATTTGTTTTATATAGGCCGCACTAGTAGACCACTTAAAACCCGCTTAGGCGAACATTGCAGGAATATTAGGAAAAGCCTGGAGTCCCACGCTTTGTCGAATCATTTTAGAGTGCATCATAAAAGCTCTACAGCGGGGATATTTAGATTCAGGGCGATAAAAGTAGTTAAATGTGGACCTAGACAGCGAGATATTACCACACTTTTAGCTAAAAGTGAAATGCACTTTATTTATGAATTCAACACCTTACATCCCACGGGGCTCAACAATGACTTTGAGTTGAAGTGGTTTATGTAATTTTATTGAGAATCACATTGCTGTTTTAAATTGAGACCCTGGTGCAATACTATGCTGATTATTTTTGAGGTATTTTTACTGCTTTTTTATTATGTTTTTTTTTTTTTAGAATCTTTTTTGGCCCTCTACGTTATTATTTAACTCAAGGACTATTATAATCCGATTACTGGACCTCTCTTCCTTGTTTTAGTGAAGAACTGTGGATATTTACAGTCATGGACGGCGGGTTTGTTTATAGTTACTATGGCAGCACATGCTGACGATCGGAGCTTGCTGGGGACGTGCTTCCGATGTGTACAAGTCCGTGCGCCTGGTTGCTATGGAGACCGGGGCTAGGACGTCATCACCGGAAGTAATGTCCTGACGCGCCCGGTCACCATGGTGATAATTATACAGACCCGCGGGCGGAAGTGACGAGTGCGGACTTCCGGTAACCATGGAAACCGGACGGGATATACATACAGCGGGGAGATAGCGCCGCTGTAACGACGATACTGATTGGCTTAAAGATAGCTTAAATATCTGGACAGTGACTGTGGGATGGTATACAGCCTAGAGAAATACTCCAGGAAGGAGGAGTTGAAACGCGTTGACGAGTCCATTTGTGGCCAGTGTCCAGAGGGTGTCCTGCGGTCTCAAGAACCAGTGACTTTTCCAGCTTCCAGCCCGGGCGGTTTCTGGGATTTTAAGAACTTGTCTGAGAACTTTTTGCGGGTTCTCGGACGCTCTGGTAATTGTCTCGCATTTTCCCTCTGCAGCTGACACATATATACCATCTCTTAAATTGTTTTTTGTTTGTTAAATGTGTGTATGTGTTAATAAATGACTGTAGTACGCATGTGGCCCTCCTCTTCTCTCTTCTATGTGCTGGTCTCTCTGTGACCTATTTGGTGAGAAGGAGGTGCAAAATTCTGAAGAGTGGACATCCCTGCATCAGCTAAAGGGTTGTATAATTTGTATGGTCCTTGCTATTGAATGTATTGTAATTTTACATCTGATCTAGGCGCCTGGTGGTACCTGTAGCCATAATTCTTTTTTGTCCATAATTCTATTAGTTGTGTTTTGGAGAGACACTTCACCTGGTTACGGGCACTATAGGGCAGCCCTGCAACATAGTTGCGCAACACACGGGGTAATGAGACCAATTTTTAGGTTTCAAACTAACCTATTCATGTCCAGGGAGTCTGAAGCTGGCATCAATCCAGGGATTCCTTTCCACCACTACAGCCGGTATCCATCCTGGGTCGCACATTTCTGAAACTTCCCCTGCTGAGCACAGTGGAGCTGTGTGGGAAGGGTGTGGGATTGGGGCTTGTGTATGGTCAGACAGGTCTTGAATGTGGGGGAGTGAGGACCTCATGCCATCACATACACCCCTCTATGCACACAATCACTGCCCAGCATTACACATGGTACAGACTCATGCCCAGCACATACACCCCCCTTCCCACAGTTACTGCCCAGCACATACATCCCCCATGCCCACAGTGAGTCCCTGCCAGCACATAGACCCCCCCATACCAACAGTCACTGCCCAGCATTGCACATGATACAGATTCGTGCCCAGCACATACACCACCCACATGCCAACAGTCACTGCCCATCACATTCACACACCCATGCCCACCGTCACTGCCCGGCATATACATCCCCCCATGCCTAGTCACTGCCCAGCATACACCGCACCCATGCTCAGTCACTATCCAGCACATACACCTCCCACCATGCCCAGTCACTGCCCAGCACATACACCGCACTTATGCCCAGTCACTATCCAGCACGTACACCTCCCACCATGCCCAGTCACTGCATAGCACATACACCGCATCCATGCCCAGTCACTATCCAGCACATAAACCACCCACCATGCCCAGTCACTGCCCAGCACATACATCGCCCCCTTCCCCTCCATGACCACAGTCACTGTACCACAGTTCATCCTTACAGTACTATAAGGTGCAGCCACCACAGACAGCAGCACGCCGGGAAACAGTCTATATGGCTGCCGGCGGATGAGAAGAGAGCTCCCCGCAGCGCAGCCGCACTACAGTGGCCACCGCTGTGCGCTCGGTCAAAGACCCACACACTGGAAGCCTCAAATGCGGTCATTCGGTCTGATCGGGGCAGGAGGTGAATTTGGGCAGGCGGGGGGTGGGATTGCGGGGGGGTGGGCGGGCAGGTGCACTGAAAATAATAATTTTAAAAAATCACATGCAGCAGCCTGCCCAGGTGCAGGGGAGTGGTGGGGCCCCACCGGCACTTTGGGCCCCGTAGCAGCTGCATCCCCTGCACCTATGGTAGCTACGCCACTGAAGGGATACACGTTTGACAACCATGGAAGTGCCGAGCTGCGATTACCGGAAATGCCAGTACCGTACACTTCCAGTCTAGGAAGGCGTGGCTAGTTTAACAGAGTTTAAAAGGATGTTTAAGATCACACACAGTCACTTTGCCTTGATAGAGGTCCAAAGTGCGTTTGCACCTGACTGTCAAAGGACCATTAGTGACTGACCTTTTAGAAGCCTTGGAGCCCAGTGGTGTGTATATTCCGGATCACACACTGCTTTACCACCGGCGGCTCCATCTCCAATAATCGGTTAAGATCACTTCTGGCTCTGCATATAACTGCTCAACCCATTGGAGCACTTATGATTGTATTTTAAGGAGGATTGATCTTTTTATTTGGTGATTCACCACTGGATATTTGTTTGTTTTTTTTACTGTTTTTTACTATTTTATGTACAATATTTTATGTACAATAAAAGCTTTTTTCATTTTAAACACTCCATTGCCCGTAATTAGGTACTTTTTACTGCTACAATACAATCCTTTGGTCTCGGGGAGTACCTGATGTAGGCTGCATATGAGAGTTGCACTTTTTGAACCATCCACCTAATTTTCCACAAACAATAGTTGGTGCTACAGATGATAAACATATTTTCTGTCGGTCAAACACACACACAGTCAGTTTGCCATACATGTTCAGGGCCACATAGTCCTGGGGCAGAAAATGATAAAGGGCCTATAGTGAAAAGAGGAGGAGGTATGACCAGTGTTGTGTGGGTGTGGCCAGTGCTACGTCAGGGAGCACACTCCGAACACTATGTCTCCCTAAATACATAAAAATAGAAAGTTGCACAATTTTGTGAGGAAAATAGAAACACACTTTTTATGTGGTCACTTAAGGCCCGTACACACTGGTCGATGTATCGGCCGTTCTTCTGAACGGCCGATACATCGCGGGACCGTCGGCCAGTGTGTACGGGCGATACGTCTGTGAACTCCGTTGTTCACAGACGTATCGCGTCGGCCGCGCAGCACAGCCGACAGCCAATATATCTAAAGATATCTTGGCGCGTCGCTGTGTGTGTACGGGGCGGTCGTCCGACCGCCCGTACACATGCTGCGGCGGCCGGCGGTGATTGACAGATGAACTGGGCGGGCGCGAGCGCCCGCCCGCCCAGTTCATGACGTCAGTCCCCCGACGGATCGGGCTGTGTGTATGCACAGCACACTGCCCGATCCGTACATAGATATATCTGCAGATCAATTGATCTGCAGATATATCTAATAGTGTGTACCCACCTTTAGACGTTGACTTGTGATTACCAGCACTTCAAAAAACAGATAGAGTATAAAACTAAAAAAACACCTCTCTCCCCCATACTGGTATGAACACACTTGGGACAGCCTTATTTGAAAGAGGAGAGTCATTAGTACTTTTTGTTCTTAATCATATACTGCATGTCATTATCAAAGGGGTAGCAAGGCCACATGGTACCCGGAGCAAGGGTATGTTTTGGCGCTCCCCTCCCCTGTACTGAATTGGGGGCCTAGCCAACATGTAGTAGCATGTTGCATTTGAAAAGAAACAATATTTAACAATCCTAAATTGGTGACAGGGCCAGTTATATACCTTGTGGAGCTCAGGGCGAAAGTTTCCTTTAGATGCCCCCCATGTTTAAAATACGGTCAGTGCTTGCTGACATAATGATTAGCATTACTGCCTCATAGCACTGATGTCATGGGTTCGATTCCCACCATAGCCCTAACTGTGTAGAGTTGGTATATTCTCTCCATGTTTGTGTGGTTTTGCTCCGGGTACTCTGGTTTCCTCCCATAATACAAAAATTAAGCTCCCATGGGGTAGGGACTGATGAGAATGACAAAATATTCTCTGTAAAGTGCTGCAGAATATGTTTATGCAATATAAATAATTGGTAATAATAAATACATACTGGCTTGATTGGGAAGGTGTGTGGTCAGAGAATAGTACCGATTGACATTACACCACACAGTAGTACCCCTTATACATGTTATGCCACACAGTAGAGCCCCTTATACACGTTACACTATGGTTGAGCCCCTTATACACATTACACCATGGTAGAGCTACTATGGAAGTAGCTATATTTAATTATTTGTTTATTTCAAATAATTTAAAAACAACTGACCTGACCTCACAACCCTCCAATTCCTTAATGAAATTAAAGCCCCAAATGTGACCCCCCCCCCTCACAGACCTGATGTCCTCCCCAATCTCTGAATAAGAATAATGCCCCAAAACTAACCCACACAGACCTGAAACCCCCAAACTCTCAATAAAAATAATGCACCAAAATTGCCCCCCAATTTGATAATACCCTAATGCCTCAATGAAATGAAAATACCCTAGAACTGCCATCCCAGACCTATTAATCTTACTATGCTTCAATGAAAATAATATCTCAGAATTTCCTGAGGGGCTGAGAGAGCTGTGCTGCAGTAGCCTGAGGCACAAAGAGAGGTGATGTAGCAGCCTGAGAGACAGAGTGAGGTGCTGCAGCTTCTAATGCAGATGGAGGCGCTGCAGCATCAATGTACACAGAAATGCTGCAGCAGCCTGGGGCAGAGAGAGGTGCTGCAGCAGCTGGGGCAGAAAGAGATGCTGCTGCTGCAGAGAGGTACTGCAGAGAGAGCTGCTGCTGCTGCAGTAGAGACATGTGCTACAGCTTACAGGAAAAAGAAAGGTGCTGCAGCAGCAGGGGCAGAGAGTAGTGCTGCAAGACAGAAGTAACCTTGCTGCCCAGCTACAAGCACACAGAGAGCCATATAAAGAGGGCGGGCAGAGGGCCAGCATGTGCTGGCTGTCAGTGTCTACTGCTGTTGCCTCTGGCCTGCACAGTTCCCTACCTAGTCTCTGAGTCTGAGTCAGTGTGCGCCCCCTCTGCTTCCTCTCCTCCTGATCAGCGGCTGCCAGTACAGTGGCCCATGAGAAGAAAGTCGTGGGGAGGGGGGCGAGCGGAAACTTTTTTGGCGCCAAGAGATCACGTCATCCCTGGTCAGGTCATGATCACCAAACTGTTACGCCCAACATTATACAAACCATTATTTTTTCTAGGAAAAAAACAATGGGTAGAATTTGATAAATAAAACATAAAATCACTAGTCTTTAAAGGTGATCATGCTTTAGCCTTTAAAACACTCCATGTGATTCCCCTGAGTCATCAAATATCAACCAAACTGGTAAATACAATCTCAGTAGTTCAACAGTGTTATACTGGGTTGTTGGTACTGCAAACTTTTATTGTTGGTAAGTATTCATTGTTATAACGCAGGGGTCAGGGAACTTTTTTACCTTTTACCACAAAATATATTTAGATACATCGACGTTACCCCCTTGATTTGATAGGAAGGAAATCATATATTATTGTGCATATACACTGGTTATCACTGTTTATATGGCATTTCTGAGATAGTGTGTGTGTGTGTGTGTGTGTGTGTGTGTGTGTGTGTGTGTGTGTGTGTGTGTGTGTGTGTATATATATATATACAGGTTGAGTATCCCTTATAGAAAATGCTTGGGACCAGAGGTATTTTGGATTTCGGATTTTACCGTATTTTGGAATAATTGTGTACCATAAAGATATATAATGGTGATGGGACCTAAATCTAAGCACAGAATGCATTTATGTTTCATATATACCTTATACACACACAGCCTGAAGGTAATTTTAGCCAATATTTTTTATAACTTTGTGCATTAAACAAAGTGTGTCTACATTCACACAATTTTTTTATGTTTCATATACACCTTACACACGCAGCCTGAAGGTCATTTAATACAATATTTTTAATAACTTTGTGTATTAAACAAAGTTTGTGTACATTGAGCCATCAGAAAACAAAGGTTTCACTATCTCACTCTCACTCAAAAATGTCCGTATTTCGGAATATTTAGACACGGGATACTCAACCTGTGTGTGTGTGTGTGTGTGTGTGTGTGTGTGTGTGTGTGTGTGTGTGTGTGTGTACATATATATATATATATATATATACTAGAGATGAGCGGGTTCGGTTCCTCGGAATCCGAACCCGCCCGAACTTCATGTTTTTTTTCACGGGTCCGAGCGACTCGGATCTTCCCGCCTTGCTCGGTTAACCCGAGCGCGCCCGAACGTCATCATGACGCTGTCGGATTCTCGCGAGGCTCGGATTCTATCGCGAGACTCGGATTCTATATAAGGAGCCGCGCGTCGCCGCCATTTTCACTCGTGCATTGAGATTGATAGGGAGAGGACGTGTCTGGCGTCCTCTCCATTAGAATAGAGATAGATTAGATAGAGAGAGAGAGATTGTGCAGAGTCGCAGACAGAGTTAGTTTACCACAGTCAGTGACCAGTGCAGTTGCTAGTTAACTTTTATTTAATATAATATATCCGTTCACTTCTCTCTGCTATATCCGTTCTCTGCCTGAAAAAAAAAACGATACACAGCACAGTCAGTCACACAGTGTGACTCAGTCTGTGTGCACTCAGCTCAGCCCAGTGTGCTGCACAGTCATCAATGTATAAATTAAAAGCTTATAATTAATTGTGGGGGAGACTGGGGAGCACTGCAGGTTGTTAGCAGGAGCCAGGAGTACAATTATATTAATTAACAGTGCACACTTTTGCTGCAGGAGTGGTGACCAGTGCCTGACCACCAGTATAGTATTGTTGTATACTACTAATATCTCTTTAAATATCAACCAGTCTATATTAGCAGCAGACACAGTACAGTGCGGTAGTTCACGGCTGTGGCTACCTCTGTGTCGGCACACGGCAGGCAGTCCGTCCGACCAGAATTGTATTATTTATTATTATATACCTACCACCTAACCGTGGTTTTTTTTTCATTCTTTATACCGTCATAGTGTCATCCTAATTGTTACGAGTATACTACTATCTCTTTATCAACCAGTGTACAGTGCGGTAGTTCACGGCTGTGGCTACCTCTGTGTCGGCACACGGCAGGCAGTCCGTCCGACCAGAATTGTATTATTTATTATTATATACCTACCACCTAACCGTGGTTTTTTTTTTCATTCTTTATACCGTCATAGTGTCATCCTAATTGTTACGAGTATACTACTATCTCTTTATCAACCAGTGTACAGTGCGGTAGTTCACGGCTGTGGCTACCTCTGTGTCGGCACACGGCAGGCAGTCCGTCCGACCAGAATTGTATTATTTATTATTATATACCTACCACCTAACCGTGGTTTTTTTTTTCATTCTTTATACCGTCATAGTGTCATCCTAATTGTTACGAGTATACTACTATCTCTTTATCAACCAGTGTACAGTGCGGTAGTTCACGGCTGTGGCTACCTCTGTGTCGGCACACGGCAGGCAGTCCGTCCGACCAGAATTGTATTATTTATTATTATATACCTACCACCTAACCGTGGTTTTTTTTTCATTCTTTATACCGTCATAGTGTCATCCTAATTGTTACGAGTATACTACTATCTCTTTATCAACCAGTGTACAGTGCGGTAGTTCACGGCTGTGGCTACCTCTGTGTCGGCACACGGCAGGCAGTCCGTCCGACCAGAATTGTATTATTTATTATTATATACCTACCACCTAACCGTGGTTTTTTTTTCATTCTTTATACCGTCATAGTGTCATCCTAATTGTTACGAGTATACTACTATCTCTTTATCAACCAGTGTACAGTGCGGTAGTTCACGGCTGTGGCTACCTCTGTGTCGGCACACGGCAGGCAGTCCGTCCGACCAGAATTGTATTATTTATTATTATATACCTACCACCTAACCGTGGTTTTTTTTTTCATTCTTTATACCGTCATAGTGTCATCCTAATTGTTACGAGTATACTACTATCTCTTTATCAACCAGTGTACAGTGCGGTAGTTCACGGCTGTGGCTACCTCTGTGTCGGCAGTCGGCAGGCAGTCCGTCCATCCATAATTGTATTATTATTATAATATATACCACCTAACCGTGGTTTTTTTTTCATTCTTTATACCGTCATAGTGTCATACTAGTTGTTACGAGTATACTACTATCTCTTTATCAACCAGTGTACAGTGCGGTAGTTCACGGCTGTGGCTACCTCTGTGTCGGCAGTCGGCAGGCAGTCCGTCCATCCATAATTGTATTATTATTATAATATATACCACCTAACTGTGGTTTTTTTTGCATTCTTTATACCGTCGTCATAGTGTCATACTAGTTGTTACGAGTATACTACTATCTCTTTATCAACCAGTGTACAGTGCGGTAGTTCACGGCTGTGGCTACCTCTGTGTCGGCAGTCGGCAGGCAGTCCGTCCATCCATAATTGTATTATTATTATAATATATACCACCTAACCGTGGTTTTTTTTTCATTCTTTATACCGTCGTCATAGTGTCATACTAGTTGTTACGAGTATACTACTATCTCTTTATCAACCAGTGTACAGTGCGGTAGTTCACGGCTGTGGCTACCTCTGTGTCGGCAGTCGGCAGGCAGTCCGTCCATCCATAATTGTATTATTATTATAATATATACCACCTAACCGTGGTTTTTTTTTCATTCTTTATACCGTCGTCATAGTGTCATACTAGTTGTTACGAGTATACTACTATCTCTTTATCAACCAGTGTACAGTGCGGTAGTTCACGGCTGTGGCTACCTCTGTGTCGGCAGTCGGCAGGCAGTCCGTCCATCCATAATTGTATTATTATTATAATATATACCACCTAACCGTGGTTTTTTTTTCATTCTTTATACCGTCGTCATAGTGTCATACTAGTTGTTACGAGTATACTACTATCTCTTTATCAACCAGTGTACAGTGCGGTAGTTCACGGCTGTGGCTACCTCTGTGTCAGCAGTCGGCAGGCAGTCCGTCCATCCATAATTGTATTATTATTATAATATATACCACCTAACCGTGGTTTTTTTTCCATTCTTTATACCGTCGTCATAGTGTCATACTAGTTGTTACGAGTATACTACTATCTCTTTATCAACCAGTGTACAGTGCGGTAGTTCACGGCTGTGGCTACCTCTGTGTCGGCAGTCGGCAGGCAGTCCGTCCATCCATAATTGTATTATTATTATAATATATACCACCTAACCGTGGTTTTTTTATACCACCTAACCGTGGCAGTCCGTCCATAATTGTATACTAGTATCCAATCCATCCATCTCCATTGTTTACCTGAGGTGCCTTTTAGTTCTGCCTATAAAATATGGAGAACAAAAAAGTTGAGGTTCCAAAATTAGGGAAAGATCAAGATCCACTTCCACCTCGTGCTGAAGCTGCTGCCACTAGTCATGGCCGAGACGATGAAATGCCAGCAACGTCGTCTGCCAAGGCCGATGCCCAATGTCATAGTACAGAGCATGTCAAATCCAAAACACCAAATATCAGAAAAAAAAGGACTCCAAAACCTAAAATAAAATTGTCGGAGGAGAAGCGTAAACTTGCCAATATGCCATTTACCACACGGAGTGGCAAGGAACGGCTGAGGCCCTGGCCTATGTTCATGGCTAGTGGTTCAGCTTCACATGAGGATGGAAGCACTCAGCCTCTCGCTAGAAAACTGAAAAGACTCAAGCTGGCAAAAGCACTGCAAAGAACTGTGCGTTCTTTGAAATCCCAAATCCACAAGGAGAGTCCAATTGTGTCGTTTGCGATGCCTGACCTTCCCAACACTGGACGTGAAGAGCATGCGCCTTCCACTATTTGCATGCCCCCTGCAAGTGCTGGAAGGAGCACCCGCAGTCCAGTTCCTGATAGTCAGATTGAAGATGTCAGTGTTGAAGTACACCAGGATGAGGAGGATATGGGTGTTGCTGGCGCTGGGGAGGAAATTGACCAGGAGGATTCTGATGGTGAGGTGGTTTGTTTAAGTCAGGCACCCGGGGAGACACCTGTTGTCCGTGGGAGGAATATGGCCGTTGACATGCCAGGTGAAAATACCAAAAAAATCAGCTCTTCGGTGTGGAGGTATTTCACCAGAAATGCGGACAACAGGTGTCAAGCCGTGTGTTCCCTTTGTCAAGCTGTAATAAGTAGGGGTAAGGACGTTAACCACCTCGGAACATCCTCCCTTATACGTCACCTGCAGCGCATTCATAATAAGTCAGTGACAAGTTCAAAAACTTTGGGTGACAGCGGAAGCAGTCCACTGTCCAGTAAATCCCTTCCTCTTGTAACCAAGCTCACGCAAACCACCCCACCAACTCCCTCAGTGTCAATTTCCTCCTTCCCCAGGAATGCCAATAGTCCTGCAGGCCATGTCACTGGCAAGTCTGACGAGTCCTTTCCTGCCTGGGATTCCTCCGATGCATCCTTGCGTGTAACGCCTACTGCTGCTGGCGCTGCTGTTGTTGCCGCTGGGAGTCGATGGTCATCCCAGAGGGGAAGTCGTAAGCCCACTTGTACTACTTCCAGTAAGCAATTGACTGTTCAACAGTCCTTTGCGAGGAAGATGAAATATCACAGCAGTCATCCTACTGCAAAGCGGATAACTGAGTCCTTGACAACTATGTTGGTGTTAGACGTGCGTCCGGTATCCGCCGTTAGTTCACAGGGAACTAGACAATTTATTGAGGCAGTGTGCCCCCGTTACCAAATACCATCTAGGTTCCACTTCTCTAGGCAGGCGATACCGAGAATGTACACGGACGTCAGAAAAAGACTCACCAGTGTCCTAAAAAATGCAGTTGTACCCAATGTCCACTTAACCACGGACATGTGGACAAGTGGAGCAGGGCAGGGTCAGGACTATATGACTGTGACAGCCCACTGGGTAGATGTATGGACTCCCGCCGCAAGAACAGCAGCGGCGGCACCAGTAGCAGCATCTCGCAAACGCCAACTCTTTCCTAGGCAGGCTATGCTTTGTATCACCGCTTTCCAGAATACGCACACAGCTGAAAACCTCTTACGGCAACTGAGGAAGATCATCGCGGAATGGCTTACCCCAATTGGACTCTCCTGTGGATTTGTGGCATCGGACAACGCCAGCAATATTGTGTGTGCATTAAATATGGGCAAATTCCAGCACGTCCCATGTTTTGCACATACCTTGAATTTGGTGGTGCAGAATTTTTTAAAAAACGACAGGGGCGTGCAAGAGATGCTGTCGGTGGCCAGAAAAATTGCGGGACACTTTCGGCGTACAGGCACCACGTACAGAAGACTGGAGCACCACCAAAAACTACTGAACCTGCCCTGCCATCATCTGAAGCAAGAAGTGGTAACGAGGTGGAATTCAACCCTCTATATGCTTCAGAGGTTGGAGGAGCAGCAAAAGGCCATTCAAGCCTATACAATTGAGCACGATATAGGAGATGGAATGCACCTGTCTCAAGTGCAGTGGAGAATGATTTCAACGTTGTGCAAGGTTCTGATGCCCTTTGAACTTGCCACACGTGAAGTCAGTTCAGACACTGCCAGCCTGAGTCAGGTCATTCCCCTCATCAGGCTTTTGCAGAAGAAGCTGGAGGCATTGAAGAAGGAGCTAACACGGAGCGATTCCGCTAGGCATGTGGGACTTGTGGATGCAGCCCTTAATTCGCTTAACAAGGATTCACGGGTGGTCAATCTGTTGAAATCAGAGCACTACATTTTGGCCACCGTGCTCGATCCTAGATTTAAAGCCTACCTTGGATCTCTCTTTCCGGCAGACACAGGTCTGCTGGGGTTGAAAGACCTGCTGGTGACAAAATTGTCAAGTCAAGCGGAACGCGACCTGTCAACATCTCCTCCTTCACATTCTCCCGCAACTGGGGGTGCGAGGAAAAGGCTCAGAATTCCGAGCCCACCCGCTGGCGGTGATGCAGGGCAGTCTGGAGCGACTGCTGATGCTGACATCTGGTCCGGACTGAAGGACCTGACAACGATTACGGACATGTCGTCTACTGTCACTGCATATGATTCTCTCAACATTGATAGAATGGTGGAGGATTATATGAGTGACCGCATCCAAGTAGGCACGTCACACAGTCCGTACTTATACTGGCAGGAAAAAGAGGCAATTTGGAGGCCCTTGCACAAACTGGCTTTATTCTACCTAAGTTGCCCTCCCACAAGTGTGTACTCCGAAAGAGTGTTTAGTGCCGCCGCTCACCTTGTCAGCAATCGGCGTACGAGGTTACATCCAGAAAATGTGGAGAAGATGATGTTCATTAAAATGAATTATAATCAATTCCTCCGCGGAGACATTGACCAGCAGCAATTGCCTCCACAAAGTACACAGGGAGCTGAGATGGTGGATTCCAGTGGGGACGAATTGATAATCTGTGAGGAGGGGGATGTACACGGTGATATATCGGAGGGTGAAGATGAGGTGGACATCTTGCCTCTGTAGAGCCAGTTTGTGCAAGGAGAGATTAATTGCTTCTTTTTTGGGGGGGGTCCAAACCAACCCGTCATATCAGTCACAGTCGTGTGGCAGACCCTGTCACTGAAATGATGGGTTGGTTAAAGTGTGCATGTCCTGTTTTGTTTATACAACATAAGGGTGGGTGGGAGGGCCCAAGGATAATTCCATCTTGCACCTCTTTTTTCTTTTCTTTTTCTTTGCATCATGTGCTGATTGGGGAGGGTTTTTTGGAAGGGACATCCTGCGTGACACTGCAGTGCCACTCCTAGATGGGCCCGGTGTTTGTGTCGGCCACTAGGGTCGCTAATCTTACTCACACAGCTACCTCATTGCGCCTCTTTTTTTCTTTGCGTCATGTGCTGTTTGGGGAGGGTTTTTTGGAAGGGACATCCTGCGTGACACTGCAGTGCCACTCCTAGATGTGCCCGGTGTTTGTGTCGGCCACTAGGGTCGCTAATCTTACTCACACAGTCAGCTACCTCATTGCGCCTCTTTTTTTCTTTGCGTCATGTGCTGTTTGGGGAGGGTTTTTTGGAAGGGCCATCCTGCGTGACACTGCAGTGCCACTCCTAGATGGGCCCGGTGTTTGTGTCGGCCACTAGGGTCGCTTATCTTACTCACACAGCGACCTCGGTGCAAATTTTAGGACTAAAAATAATATTGTGAGGTGTGATGTGTTCAGAATAGGCTGAAAATGAGTGTAAATTATGTTTTTTGAGGTTAATAATACTTTGGGATCAAAATTACCCCCAAATTCTATGATTTAAGCTGTTTTTTAGGGTTTTTTGAAAAAAACACCCGAATCCAAAACACACCCGAATCCGACAAAAAAAATTCGGTGAGGTTTTGCCAAAACGCGGTCGAACCCAAAACACGGCCGCGGAACCGAACCCAAAACCAAAACACAAAACCCGAAAAATTTCCGGCGCTCAATTGTGCTCAATTGTATAGGCTTGAATGGCCTTTTGCTGCTCCTCCAACCTCTGAAGCATATAGAGGGTTGAATTCCACCTCGTTACCACTTCTTGCTTCAGATGATGGCAGGGCAGGTTCAGTAGTTTTTGGTGGTGCTCCAGTCTTCTGTACGTGGTGCCTGTACGCCGAAAGTGTCCCGCAATTCTTCTGGCCACCGACAGCATCTCTTGCACGCCCCTGTCGTTTTTTAAAAAATTCTGCACCACCAAATTCAAGGTATGTGCAAAACATGGGACGTGCTGGAATTTGCCCATATTTAATGCACACACAATATTGCTGGCGTTGTCCGATGCCACAAATCCACAGGAGAGTCCAATTGGGGTAAGCCATTCCGCGATGATCTTCCTCAGTTGCCGTAAGAGGTTTTCAGCTGTGTGCGTATTCTGGAAAGCGGTGATACAAAGCGTAGCCTGCCTAGGAAAGAGTTGGCGTTTGCGAGATGCTGCTACTGGTGCCGCCGCTGCTGTTCTTGCGGCGGGAGTCCATACATCTACCCAGTGGGCTGTCACAGTCATATAGTCCTGACCCTGCCCTGCTCCACTTGTCCACATGTCCGTGGTTAAGTGGACATTGGGTACAACTGCATTTTTTAGGACACTGGTGAGTCTTTTTCTGACGTCCGTGTACATTCTCGGTATCGCCTGCCTAGAGAAGTGGAACCTAGATGGTATTTGGTAACGGGGGCACACTGCCTCAATAAATTGTCTAGTTCCCTGTGAACTAACGGCGGATACCGGACGCACGTCTAACACCAACATAGTTGTCAAGGCCTCAGTTATCCGCTTTGCAGTAGGATGACTGCTGTGATATTTCATCTTCCTCGCAAAGGACTGTTGAACAGTCAATTGCTTACTGGAAGTAGTACAAGTGGGCTTACGACTTCCCCTCTGGGATGACCATCGACTCCCAGCGGCAACAACAGCAGCGCCAGCAGTAGTAGGCGTTACACGCAAGGATGCATCGGAGGAATCCCAGGCAGGAGAGGACTCGTCAGAATTGCCAGTGACATGGCCTGCAGGACTATTGGCATTCCTGGGGAAGGAGGAAATTGACACTGAGGGAGTTGGTGGGGTGGTTTGCGTGAGCTTGGTTACAAGAGGAAGGGATTTACTGGTCAGTGGACTGCTTCCGCTGTCACCCAAAGTTTTTGAACTTGTCACTGACTTATTATGAATGCGCTGCAGGTGACGTATAAGGGAGGATGTTCCGAGGTGGTTAACGTCCCTACCCCTACTTATTACAGCTTGACAAAGGGAACACACGGCTTGACACCTGTTGTCCGCATTTCTGGTGAAATACCTCCACACCGAAGAGCTGATTTTTTTGGTATTTTCACCTGGCATGTCAACGGCCATATTCCTCCCACGGACAACAGGTGTCTCCCCGGGTGCCTGACTTAAACAAACCACCTCACCATCAGAATCCTCCTGGTCAATTTCCTCCCCAGCGCCAGCAACACCCATATCCTCCTCATCCTGGTGTACTTCAACACTGACATCTTCAATCTGACTATCAGGAACTGGACTGCGGGTGCTCCTTCCAGCACTTGCAGGGGGCGTGCAAATGGTGGAAGGCGCATGCTCTTCACGTCCAGTGTTGGGAAGGTCAGGCATCGCAACCGACACAATTGGACTCTCCTTGTGGATTTGGGATTTCGAAGAATGCACAGTTCTTTGCTGTGCTGCTTTTGCCAGCTTGAGTCTTTTCATTTTTCTAGCGAGAGGCTGAGTGCTTCCATCCTCATGTGAAGCTGAACCACTAGCCATGAACATAGGCCAGGGCCTCAGCCGTTCCTTGCCACTCCGTGTGGTAAATGGCATATTGGCAAGTTTACGCTTCTCCTCCGACAATTTTATTTTAGGTTTTGGAGTCCTTTTTTTTCTGATATTTGGTGTTTTGGATTTGACATGCTCTGTACTATGACATTGGGCATCGGCCTTGGCAGACGACGTTGCTGGCATTTCATCGTCTCGGCCATGACTAGTGGCAGCAGCTTCAGCACGAGGTGGAAGTGGATCTTGATCTTTCCCTAATTTTGGAACCTCAACATTTTTGTTCTCCATATTTTAATAGGCACAACTAAAAGGCACCTCAGGTAAACAATGGAGATGGATACTAGTATACAATTATGGACTGCCTGCCGACTGCAGACACAGAGGTAGCCACAGCCGTGAACTACCGTACTGTACTGTGTCTGCAGCTAATATAGACTGGTTGATAAAGAGAAGATGTCTATGTAACTATGTATGTATAAAGAAGACTGAAAAAAATCCACGGTTAGGTGGTATACAATTATGGACGGACTGCCTGCCGAGTGCAGACACAGAGGTAGCCACAGCCGTGAACTACCGTACTGTACTGTGTCTGCAGCTAATATAGACTGGTTGATAAAGAGAAGATGTCTATGTAACTATGTATGTATAAAGAAGAATGAAAAAAAACCACGGTTAGGTGGTATACAATTATGGACGGACTGCCTGCCGAGTGCAGACACAGAGGTAGCCACAGCCGTGAACTACCGTACTGTACTGTGTCTGCAGCTAATATAGACTGGTTGATAAAGAGAAGATGTCTATGTAACTATGTATGTATAAAGAAGAATGAAAAAAATCCACGGTTAGGTGGTATTACAATTATAGACGGACTGCCTGCCGAGTGCAGAGACACAGAGGTAGCCACAGCCGTGAACTACCGTACTGTGTCTGCTGCGACTGGATGATAAATGATATAAAAAATATATATATATCACTACTGCAGCCGGACAGGTATATATTATATATTATATAATGACGGACCTGCTGGACACTGTCTGTCAGCAGAATGAGTTTTATTTTTATAGAATTAAAAAAAAAAAAAACACACAAGTGAAGTCACACGACGAGTGTTTAACTTTTTCAGGCAATCACAATATAAGTATACTACTAACTATACTGGTGGTCAGTGTGGTCAGGTCACTGGTCAGTCACACTGGCAGTGGCACTCCTGCAGCAAAAGTGTGCACTGTTTAATTTTAATATAATATGTACTCCTGGCTCCTGCTATAACCTATAACTGGCACTGCAGTAGTGCTCCCCAGTCTCCCCCACAATTATAAGCTGTGTGAGCTGAGCAGTCAGACAGATATATAATATATATAGATGATGCAGCACACTGGCCTGAGCCTGAGCAGTGCACACAGATATGGTATGTGACTGACTGAGTCACTGTGTGTATCGCCTTTTTCAGGCAGAGAACGGATATATTAAATAAACTGCACTGTGTGTCTGGTGGTCACTCACTATATAATATATTATGTACTCCTGGCTCCTGCTATAACCTATAACTGGCACTGCAGTAGTGCTCCCCAGTCTCCCCCACAATTATAAGCTGTGTGAGCTGAGCAGTCAGACAGATATATATAATATTATATATAGATAATAGATGATGCAGCACACTGGCCTGAGCCTGAGCAGTGCACACAGATATGGTATGTGACTGACTGAGTCACTGTGTGTATCGCTTTTTTCAGGCAGAGAACGGATATATTAAATAAACTGCACTGTGTGTCTGGTGGTCACTCACTATATAATATATTATGTACTCCTGGCTCCTGCTATAACCTATAACTGGCACTGCAGTAGTGCTCCCCAGTCTCCCCCACAATTATAAGCTGTGTGAGCTGAGCAGTCAGACAGATATATATAATATTATATATAGATAATAGATGATGCAGCACACTGGCCTGAGCCTGAGCAGTGCACACAGATATGGTATGTGACTGACTGAGTCACTGTGTGTATCGCTTTTTTCAGGCAGAGAACGGATATATTAAATAAACTGCACTGTGTGTCTGGTGGTCACTCACTATATAATATATTATGTACTCCTGGCTCCTGCTATAACCTATAACTGGCACTGCAGTAGTGCTCCCCAGTCTCCCCCACAATTATAAGCTGTGTGAGCTGAGCAGTCAGACAGATATATATAATATTATATATAGATAATAGATGATGCAGCACACTGGCCTGAGCCTGAGCAGTGCACACAGATATGGTATGTGACTGAGTCACTGTGTGCTGTGTATCGCTTTTTTCAGGCAGAGAACGGATTATAAAGTAAACTGCACTGTCCTCACTAGTAAACTCTCTCCACTCAGTCTCTACACTTCTACAGTAACAGTACTCCTCCTAGTCAGCTCCAGTAAATCTCTCTCAGTCTCTTATAATCTAAATGGAGAGGACGCCAGCCACGTCCTCTCCCTATCAATCTCAATGCACGTGTGAAAATGGCGGCGACGCGCGGCTCCTTATATAGAATCCGAGTCTCGCGATAGAATCCGAGCCTCGCGAGAATCCGACAGCGTCATGATGACGTTCGGGTGCGCTCGGGTTAACCGAGCAAGGCGGGAAGATCCGAGTCTGCTCGGACCCGTGAAAAAAACCATGAAGTTCTGGCGGGTTCGGATTCAGAGAAACCGAACCCGCTCATCTCTAGTTCCCTGACCACTGTTATAATGTATTTTAGCACTCTTTGCAGCATTGTGGCTGCTTGCTTCAATGATGAGGTTCTGAGGTTGATCTTTATTCAGACCAACGTTGTCCTAAGTCATACTTGCCTACCTGACCCTCTCCATGAGGGAGCAAATGCTCTGTTCCTGGACTTTCCTGGGAATGTATGATTGCCATCACCTGTGGTGAGCTAGTTAATTGATAAGAAAGGTGTTTCACCACAGGTGATGGCAATCATACATTACCAGGAAAGTCCAGGAACAGAGCATTTTCGCCCTCATGGAGAGGGTCAGGTAGGCAAGTATGTCCTAAGTAGACCAGAGGTGAGTGGCAACTGTGACTTTTATTGCAGTCCCACACAAATAAGAGGAAGTTGGACACTGCTCGCTTTAACTGTGCAGAGATCACAACTCAGTGGTGCTTCTGTAATCCTTCAAATGCATTTCTCTTGTAGAACAGGCTTCTTCAGGAATCCACTACTGTATATTGACATTGTGAACATGTCAATGTTTTGCAGATGTCAGATTTCAACAATGTCGACATCATAAATGACGACATTGTCTGTCAGTATTATGAATGTGAACTAGAGATGTGCAGCGGCATTTTTCGTGTTTTGTGTTTTGGTTTTGGATTCGGTTCCACGGTCGTGTTTTGGATTCGGATGCTTTTTGGCAAAACCACCATTTCGGATTTTTGTCGGATTCGGATGCGTTTTGGATTCGGGTGTTTTTTTTTTTTTTAAACTAAAAAACAGCTTAAATCATAGAATATGGGGTAATTTTGATCCTATAGTATTATTAACCTCAATAACTATAATTTCCACTCATTTCCAGTCTATTCTGAACACCTCACACCTCACAATATTATTTTTAGTCCTAAAATTTGCACCGAGGTCGCTTGATGACTAAGCTAAGCAACCCAAGTGGGCGGCACAAACACCTGGTTTATCTAGGAGTGGCACTGCAGTGTCAGACAGGATGGCACTTAAAAAAATAGTCCCCAAACAGCACATGATGCAAAGATAAATAAAAAAAGAGGTGCAAGGTGGAATTGTCCTTGGGCCCTCCCACCCACCCTTATGTTGTATAAACAGGACATGCACACTTTAACAAACCAATAATTTCAGCGACAGGGTCTGCCACACAACTGTGACTGAAATGACTGGTTGGTTTGGGCCCCCACCAAAAAAAGAAGCAATCAATCTCTCCTTGCACAAACTGGCTCTACAGTGGCAAGATGTCCACTTCCTCCTCATCCTCCGATTCCTCACCCCTTTCACTGTGTACATCCTCCTCCTCACAGAGTATTAATTCATCCCCACTGGAATCCATCATCACAGGTCCTTGTGTACTTTCTGGAAGCAATTGCTGGTAAATGTCTCCACGGAAGAATTTATAATTCATTTTGATGAACATCATCTTCTCCACATTTTCTGGAAGTAACCTCCTACGCCGATCGCTGACAAGGTGACCGACTACACTAAACACTCTTTCGGAGTACACACTGGAGGGGGGGGAGGGGCAACTTAGGTATAATAAAGCCAGTTTGTGCAAGTGCCTCCAACTTGCTTCTTTTTCCTGCCAGTATACGTACGGACTGTCTGACATGCCAACTTGGATGCTGTCACTCATATAATCCTCCACCATTCTTTCAATAGTGACAGAATCATATGCAGTGACAGTAGACATGTCAGTAATCGTTGGCAGGTCCTTCAGTCCGGACCAGATGTCAGCACTTGCTCCTGACTGCCCTGCATCACCGTCAGCGGGTGGTTTTGGAAATTTAATCCTTTTACTGGCAGCTCCAGTGGCGGTAGAAAATGAAGGATGAGCTGTTGGCGGGTCACGTTCCACTTGACTTGAAAATTGTCTAAACAGCAGGTCTTTGAACATCTGCAGACTTCTGTCTGCCAGAAAGAGAGAGACAACGTAGCCTTTAAACCTAGGATCGAGCATGGTGGCCAAAATGTAGTGCTCTGATTCCAACAGATTGACCACCCGTGAATCCTGGTTAAGCAAATGAAAGGCTCCATCCACAAGTCCCACATGCCTAGCGGAATTGCTCCATTTTTAGCTCCTCCTTCAATCTCTCCAGCTGTTTCTGCAAAAGCCTGATGAGGGGAATGACCTGACTTAGGCTGGCAGTGTCTGAACTGACTTCACGTGTGGCAAGTTCAAAGGGTTGCAGAACCTTGCACAACATGGAAATCATTCTCCCATGTGCTTGAGTCAGGTGCATTCCCCCTCCTTTACCTATATCGTAGGCAGATGTATAGGCTTGAATGGCCTTTTGCTGCTCCTCCATCACGGTGGCTGAATGCCGAAAGTGGCCCGCAATTTTTTGGCCACCGACAGCATCTCTTGCACGCCCCTGTTGTTGTTAAAAAAATTCTGCACCACCAAATTAATTGTATGTGCAAAACATGGGACATGCTGGAATTTGCCCACATGTAATGCACGCACAATATTGGTGGCATTGTCCGATATCACAAATCCCCAGGAGAGTCCAACTGGGGTAAGCCAATCTGCGATGATGTTCCTCAGTTTCCGTAAGAGGTTGTCAGCTGTTTGCCTCTTATGGAAAGCGGTGATACAAAGCGCAGCCTGCCTAGGAATGAGTTTGCGAGATGCTGCTACTGGTGCCGCCGCTGTTGTTGCTGCAGGAGCAATACATCTACCCAGTGGGCTGTCACAGTCATATAGTCCTTAGTCTGCCCTGTTCCACTTGTCCACATGTCCGTGGTTAAGTGGACAGTGGGTACAACTGCATTTTTTAGGACACTGATGACACTTTTTCTGACGTCTGTGTACATGATCGGTATCTCCTGTCTAGAGAAGTGGAACCTAAATGGGATTTTGTACCATGGACACACTACCTCAAGCAATTCTCTAAGTCCCTGTGAACTAACGGTGGATACCGGTCGCACGTCTAACACCAACATAGTTGTCAAGGCCTGAGTTATCCGCTTTGCATTAGTATGACTGCTGTGATATTTCATCTTCCTCGCAAAGGACTGTTGGACAGTCAATTGCTTACTGGAAGTAGTACAAGTGGTCTTTCGACTTCCCCTCTGGGATGACGATCGACTCCAAGCAGCAACAACAGCAGCGCCAGCAGCAACAGCAGCAGTAGGCGTTACTACACTCAAGGATCCATCAGAGGAATCCCAGTTAGGAGAGGACTCGTCAGACTTGCCAGTGACATGGCCTGCAGGACTTTTGGCGTTCCTGTCTAAGGAGGAAATTGACATTGAGGGAGTTGGTGGTGCGGTTTACAGGAGTTTGGGTACAAGAAGAAGAAGGGATCTAGTTGTCAGTGGACTGCTTCCGTTGTCACCCAAAGTTTTTGAACTTGTCAATGACTTCTGATGAATGCGCTCCAGGTGATGTATAAGGGAGGATGTTCCTAGGTGGTTAACGTCCTTACCCCTACTTATTACAGCTTGACAAAGGCATCACATGGTTTGACACCTGTTGTCCGCATTTCTGTTGAAATAATTCCACACCGAAGAGGTGATTTTTTTTTTGTATTTTGACCAGGCATGTCAATGGCCTTATTCATCCCACGGACAACAGGTTTCTCCCCGGGTGCCTGACTTAAACAAACCACCTCATCATCAGAATCCTCCTTGTCAATTTACTCCTCAGCGCCAGCAACACCCGTATCCTCATCCTGGTGTACTTCAACAGTGACATCTTCAATTTGAATATCAGGAACTGGACTGTGGTTGCTCCTTTCAGCACTTGCAGGGGGTGTGCAAATGGTGGTAGGAGCCACCTCTTCCCATCCAGTGTTGGGAAGGTCAGGCATCGCAACCGACAAAATTGGACTCTCCTTGGGGATTTGTGATTTAGAAGAACGCACATTTCTTTGCTGTGCTTTTGCCAGCTTAACTCTTTTCATTTTTCTAGCGGGAGGATGAGTGCTTCCATCCTCATGTGAGGCTGAACCACTAGTCATGAGGAACATAGGAGAGGGCCTCAGCTGTTCCTTGCCACTCCGTGTCGTAAATGGCATATTGGCAAGTTTACGCTTCTCATCAGACAGTTTTAATTTAGATTTTTGGGTCATTTTACTGAACTTTTGTTTTTTGGATTTTACATGCCCACTACTTTGACATTGGGCATCTGCCTTGGCAGATGACGTTGATGGCATTTCATCGTCTCTGCCATGACTAGTGGCAGCAGCTACAGCACTAGGTGGAAGTGGATCTTCATCTTTCCCTATTTTACCCTCCAAATTTTTGTTCTCCATTTTTTAATGTGTGGAATTATATGCCAGTAATATATCTGGAATTAGACGGCACTAATGTCTGGAATCAGATACCACTAGATAGATACCAGATACCACTGTGACTGGAATGATGATGACCTATGCACAGTGACAGGACACTACCACAGCACCCTACAGCAGCACGATGCAGCACAAGACACTGTACTAGTATTACTAATGTAGTATTACTGAGCACCACAAGACAATGAGCAGTGATACGGAGCACAGCTGATACTGAGCGCTGATGATACTGAGCACTGATGACACTGAGCACTACTGATACTGAGCACTGATGATACTGAGCACTGATGATACTACGGAGAACTGACACTGAGCAGCGCGATTAGCACAAGACACTGTACTAGTATTACTAATGTAGTATTACTGAGCACCACAAGACAATGAGCAGTGATACTGAGCACTGCTGATACTGAGCACTGCTGATACTGAGCACTGATGATACTACGGAGAACTGACACTGAGCAGCACGATTAGCACAAAACACTGTACTAGTATTACTAATGTAGTATTACTGAGCACCACAAGACAATGAGCAGTGATACTGAGCACTGCTGATACAGATCACTGATGATACTGAGCACTGCTGATTCTGAGCACTGCTGATACTGAGCACTGATGATACTACGGAGAACTGACACTGAGCAGCACGATTAGCACAAGACACTGTACTAGTATTACTAATGTAGTATTACTGAGCACCACAAGACAATGAGCAGTGATACTGAGCACTGCTTATACTGAGCACTGCTGATACTGAGCACTGATGATACTGAGCACTGTTGATATTGAGCACTGATGATACTGAGCACTGATGATACTACAGAGAACTGACACTGAGCAGCACGATTAGCACAAAACACTGTACTAGTATTACTAATGTAGTATTACTGAGCACCACAAGACAATGAGCAGTGATACTGAGCACTGATGATACTGAGCACTGATGATACTACAGAGAACTGACACTGAGCAGCACGATTACCACAAAACACTGTACTAGTATTTCTAATGTAGTATTACTGAGCACCACAAGACAATGAGCAGTGATACTGAGCACTGCTGATACTGAGCACTGATGATACTGAGCACTGATGATACTGAGCACTGATGATACTACGGTGAACTGACACTGAGCAGCACGATTAGCACAAGACACTGTGTATTAGTGAGCAGCACAAAAGCAATCTGGAATTGTCACCCCCCCAGATACCACTGTGACTGGAATGATGATGAACGATACACAGTCACAGAACACTACTACCACAGCACCCTACAGCAGCAAGATGCAGCACAAGAGAGACACTGTTCTAGTATTACTGAGCTGCACAAAAGCACTTTGGAATTGTCACCCCCCCCCCAGATACCACTGTGACTGGAATGATGATGACCAATGCAGTCACAGGACACTTCTACCAGAGCACCCTACAGCAGCAAGATGCAGCACAAGAGAGACACTTTACTAGTATTACTGAGTAGCAATAAGCACTGATACTGAGATTTGCCACTGAGAGAACGTAGCCACATTCTCTCTGTACCCTCTCCAATGCACGAGTGAAAATGGCGGCAACGCGTGGCTCTTTATATGGAATCCGAATCTTGCGAGAATCCGACAGCGGGATGATGAAGTTTTGCCTCGTTCGGGTTTTCCGAGTCAGGAGGGAACAACCGAGCCTGGCTCGGACCCGTGTCTGACACGTGAAATTAGGTAGGTTTCGGTTCTCAGAGAACCGAACCCGCTCATCTCTAATGTCAACATTGTGGCCTTTGACATGCTGACCACATCCCCAATACTCTAGATTCCTACTCACGCTCCGTCATACAATTCTGTTTGACTGTAAGGAAAACGAATTGACAAAATAGGAGAGGAGTGGGTTAAAGCTCATTAGGCTGGGGGCAGGACAGTAAGGCATTATGGGAGTATTCTTGTAACCTATGGGAGCTAAGGTTGGGGGTGGGCAAAGAAGGGTTTTGAGCTTGGTGAAGGGGTAAGTGCTTTAATCGTGGTAGGGGTAAGTGCTCTCCCAGTTCTCCTGTATTGCAGCTTGCTCCTGTAGCTTAGTGTGGAGTTCACTGAGCTTTTATATAATACAGCACATATTTCTTATTGTTAATTATCTGAGGTCCCTGCTTTTCTTACATTCTATTACTTCAGACTGTTTTGGTGTGGCCACCATGCCCCGTCCCCGCCGTTCCACTGGCGCCCCTGCCCGTTACCTTAGCTCTTCTCCCACTCCTCCGCCCGATGCAGCGGCTGCCGGCGCCGCTGCGTTGCCTGTTCGTGGGCGCGCGTGGCGGCGCGAGGTCGCGTGCCTTCCCTCCACTCCCGCGGGTGCCGGAGGATCAATCCGGTGCGGCGGGCAGCGGGGGGAGGAGGAGAGGCGGGCGTTGGATGGGCAGCGTGAGCGGTCGACAGGGAGAGCCAGCTGGGGTGCCTGCTGGCGGGAATCCCCCTCCAGCCGCGGGGGGCGGGGTCGCGCTCGTGAGCGGGTTCAGCGCCCAGCAGCGCTGAGAGGCTCTGGACGGTGTTCAGGCGGCACCGGGACTGTGGGGAGGAGTAGGGCCAGTGACTCTTCTACTGGCCACCTTTCCCTGCCGGCTGCTGTTTTGCGGGTGCGCACCCGCGCCCGCGTGCCCCAGATCATGATGTTGTGCCTGGGAGCTCTCTCCACTCCAACAGGAGAGGCTACCAGGCTCCTGTCAGGGCCACTGCACAGGCCCAGAGGGGGGGGCGGGCTGGGGGTTGTGGCCGTACCAATGAGTCTGCAGGTGGAGGCAGGGGGGCCCAGGGTGGTGCTGCAGCAGGAAGGGTTCTAGGGGGGAGTTTAAGGGGCTGGGTTGCAGCTGGCACCAGTCCCAGTGGGAGGCAGCCAGGGCAGAGAAGTCTAGGTGGGGTGGGGGGGCGTCCCTGCCACGGGGCAGCGGGGTAAAGGGACTAGTGGGGCATCAGCTGATGTCCTGGATCCCTCTGCCATTGCAGCTGCGATGTCGGCTATGACCACTGCATTTGGGCCGCTGTTGTCAGCTATGTCCCTGTGTGGCATTTCCGCGGTGCCTGCAACAGGGGATGGGGCTATTCTCCCTGGTACTTCTGGCCCCTCTATTGTGCAATTTTTTCAAGCGTGCTGCAGTTTAAGTTCCTCCGCAGCGTTGCTAGGTGGCAATACCCTGACCCCCGCAGGGGTGTCTTCTTTCATTCCTGCCAGTAAGGCTTCAGCTCCAGTGGCGGCGCAGCCTTCTTTTTCAGATTCGGAAGCGGGGGATGATCTGGAGGAAGAGATGGTTGTGGAGGACGTGTCACCATCGGGAGCCGGGACCCCAGGTGAGTGGGAAGAAGATTCATATGCAGGGTCAGGAAGGTCATCTTCCTCTTCCTGCAGTGGGTCTAGTAGGTCTTCCTCCTCTTCATCATCTTTGCAATCTGCAGCTAGTAGTGCCACGAAGGCTAAGAAGAGAGCTTGTAAATATACATGGCGGGAGGCAAGGCACCGTGATAGGCGGCATAAGAAAAGTAGGGTTTCTAGTAGTTCACGTAAGGCCAGGAGGCGGCGTAAGTTGCCAGGTGTAGTTCACTGCGATTACACGGCGGTCTTGCGGGGTCTGCGGGAGAGTTGCAGGAAAAAGATTCAATGGGGAGAATATGTTGATCTTTTCACGCTGATGGACGATGCCAAAAGAGAAGGTGAGGATGCGCTTGCGAAGGGCGGTATAGGCCCAGAGGCCTTCCGATCTTACAAAAATTGGTTGGTGGGGTTCTGCGTGTTCGCGGCGTGCTATTTGGAGGATTAGCCTGAGGAGCACATCAACGTGATCAGGTACATACACCTCGTCCACGACATGCAGCGTCAGTCTAAGGACGATACGTGGCTGCATTATGATAAGCAGTTTCGACAGAAACATGATTGCCTGCACATCACTGACTTCGGGTGCAAAGATGTGGAGGTCACGAGAGCGCAGGATATGAAGCAGGCCGCAAAAGGGGTATCCGTTGCTCAGCCCGGAGGGGGGAGTCAGTCGCGGGCTGGTTTTGAGGCGTCTGCTACGAGACGCCTTTGGGGAGCGAGCCGGTCAGCGCACAGGCTACGTCGAAAGGGAAATGCTTTGCATTTAACAATTCTGCATGCTCCCTTGGTCAACGGTGTGTCGACACCTCTGTTTGCGCTGTAATGGATCCCACCCCGCATCCAATTGCTTTCGATTTTGACGTCAGGGAGCAAAGGTGGCCGGGGGCACAGCCGGCAAGACAGCCGTCGGGGTCGCCACTAACTAGGGCGCCGACCCTGATACGTTTGGAGGCCATGCACAAAAGGTTGGGGTGGTATCCAAACAGGGACGACGCTAATTTTCTGTCTGATGGTTTTACGTCTGGTTTTCGGTTGCCGGTGGAAGGTGAGGTTGTGGTTCGGGCCGCTAGGAACCTGCGATCTGCTCGAGATTTTCCTGGTGTCCTTCGGCAAAAGGTCGAGCAGGAGGTGCGACTGGGTAGAATGACGGGCCCCTTTGCACTGCCACCATTGGAGAATTGAATCATTTCACCAGCGGGTGTGGTGCCCAAAAATGCCCCTGGGAAGTTTCGGCTCATTCAGCATTTGTCTTATCCATCAGGGTCCTCTGTTAATGATGCTATTCCGCCAGAATATTGTTCGGTGGTTTATCAGTCTTTTGAGGATGCACTTGGCATGGTACGGGGCTGTGGCCCCGGGGCCCTCATGGCTAAGATTGATGTCGAATAGGCCTTCCGTTTACTTCCGTTACATTCGGAGTCGTTCAGATTCATGGGTTTCTGCATCGGGGAGGAATACTTCATAGACAAGTGCTTGCCTATGGGGTGTTCCGTTTCATGCGCCTTTTTCAAAAGGTTCAGTACCTTTTTACATTGGTGTGTGGAATTTTCTTGCAGGGGTTGTGGGATGGCGCATTATCTTGACGACTTCCTGTGTATGGGGCATGCGGATTCTCTACGTTCTGGTGAACTGTTGTCCTCGCTGCGTGCATTGTTGAGGCAATTTAGCGTACCTGTGGCCGAAGAGAAAACGGAGGGGCCTCTCTCTTGTTTGTCTTTCCTTGGTATCGAAATCGATACTATCGCAGGTACTTGCCAACTTCCTCAGGACAAGGTTGAGAAGCTTCGGGAGTCCATAGCGCGATGCTTGGCGTGGAGTAAGGTGACGTTGCGGGAAGCCCAATCCCTGTTGGGGCTGTTGGACTTTGCCTGTAGTGTGATTCCCATGGGCAGAGATTTTTGTCAGAAATTGGAGCGGTGCATGGCTGGGGTGTCCAGGTTGCATCATTTTGTCCGCTTATCTGCTGAAATGAAGAGGGACCTATCTGTGTGGGTTTCGTTTTAACGGAGTTTAATGGTGTGCGGATCTGGATGGCCCCACTCGTTGACAGCTTCGAATTGCAGCTGTTCACGGATGCGGCGGGCTCGTCGGGGTTCGGCTGTTATCTGCGTGGGGCTTGGTGTGCGGCATCATGGCCCGAGTCTTGCTCAAAGGAGGGGCTGACCAGTGACCTGTTGTTGCTGGAGCTTTTTCCCATTATGGTTGCCTTGTAGGTTTGGGGGAGCGGCTTCACAATCGCAGTATTCTCTTTCGTTGCGATAATTTGGGAGTCATGCACGCTGTCAACAATCAGAGAGCTAAGGCCCTGTGAGTCCTGCGGGTATTGTCACAGCTAGTGTTGACTTGCATGCGCTGTAATATCCTGTTTCGGGCTCAGCATGTTCCTGGGGACGATGATGGGATCGCCGACGTGTTGTCAAGAGAGCAGTGGGATAGGTTCCGTTTGTTGGCCCTGGAGGCTGATTCAGTGGGTTTGCCCTGCCCTTATGTTTGGCTGGTCATCGAGGCAGGCTGGAGGGGCTAGCCGAGCTATCTTTGGCCCCAACCACTCTCAAGGGATACTGTCAGGCCTGGAAGGATTGGGAAGAATTTTCCCGTGACCAAGGGCCTAGAGGTAAGCAGGGTCAAAGGTTGTTGCTGGACTTCGTGTGGCAGCTCTTCGTAACGGGTAGATCGTGAGCAGTGGTATCTCGGTACCTCGCTGGGATATCCTTTTTCTCAAAGTTAAAGGGTGTTCCGGATTTTACGAAGTTTCCTTCTAACAAAGGCTCGTAAAGGTTGGGTGCGCTCAGCGCCAGTGCCTCCTGATAGGAGGCGCCCTATCGATGCATCCCTGCTTCCTTCCATAATTGTAGCGGTGGCGGAGGTGGCGGACTCACGATTTGAAGCACTTTTATTTGGATTGGCTTTTTCCATGGCGTTCCATGGAGCATTTAGGGTCTATGAGTTGGTCGCAGCTTCTAAAAGGACAGATGCCATTATGCGGCATTCAGATGTTATCGTAGGGGTGTCTGTGCTGTGCAGGCTGCGCAACTCCAAAACTGATCAGTTGGGTAAAGGCCATTGGGTCACTTTGGCACCATCGGGTAGTGGGGAGTGTTGGCCGGTGGCATTGGCTAATCGGTACGTGGAAGTGAGGCCCTCGATAGACGGGTCTTGGCTGCTACATTATGAGGGGTTTCCATTAACTAAATACCAATTTACTTGGATGATGCGGCGCTGCCTGTCTGGTTTGGGCCTCTCCCCTAGGGATTTTGGTTCGCATTCATTTAGAATTGGGGCCACCACTTCTGCAGCATCTGCAGGGTTTCCGGTAGCCGAAATTAAGGCTTTGGGCCATTGGAAGTCGGCTAGTTACAAGCGTTACATTCGGCCCGCTGTTGCGTAAGCGCATTGTTGTTCATATTAACAGTTTGTTTGCTTCAGTTCATTGTGTCCATTCTGTCTTGTTTGTCTCCCCTGTCCTCCCTACTCGGATGGCTAGCTACTCGCCACTGCTGGCAGTGGGGGGTCTGGAGTTCTTTTGACGATTTTTTGCCTGAAACTGATGGACTGAATTGGCTTATTAACATTAATTCGGCTAATTGACATCTAATTAAAAGTTCCTCAGCAGGTTTTTGCATTTCACCTCCAGCCGAGTTCTTCTGTGTGTTCCCAACACCCACCCACCCCCCAACACCCCTTCCCCCCCACCACCACCTTGTTCTTATTTTGACTGTTCCTGTTGTTTCTTTCTGTTGCTTCGATTGGCCTGAAGCTTGTCTGAGAGGAAATTCATATTCCTCAATTCATTTTTCTTTTTGGCAGATCCTCATATTTTTAGTTCTTGGTTCCTGTTCTGGTCTAAGTTTGATATTTACCTAAATAATTACATTTATTGTCTGTATTTCCCTTATAGGTTGGCGGGAGGATAAATTTAGTATTTGGGTGATTGGTCACTCCTATATTTTTTGGGCAGCTGAGCTTATGGCTTCGGAGGAGGCTCCTACTTTTGTTAGGTCTGCAGATGGGCGGTGGATAGGAGTGAGGGGTATGCTGTGGCATGATCTGAAAGCCAAACTTCTGGAGCAGGTTAGACGGTTTGGTCTGTGGGAGATTGCGAGCGCTTGGCCGGGCTGCAAGCTAATTTGGTCTTGTATGGTGCCTTGTTTGTGTTGGCGAGGAGTGGCGTATTGTAAAGCAATCGATGTAGCTAGATGGAAAGTCAATTCCGCGGTAGGTAAATTTGTGGTGGCTCAAGGTGGTGCTGTGGTTTGGCACCAACGGATCAAGTTCCGGTGTTTTTACTTATTTAGGCCAGATGGGGTCCACTTGACTAGAGAGGGATTGTTTATATTCTTTGAGGATCTGTTTTCGGTGGTGTGTTCTTTGGGTTAGGGGTATGGTGGCAGAGCGTAGTTTCTGTGAGCAGAACTTCGCTGTTGGCGGGAAAGAATGGCAAGTTACCTGTTTGTTGGATTAAAGAGGTGGCTTGGAGGTCGTTTGGTGGT
Organism: Pseudophryne corroboree; assembly: GCF_028390025.1. Classification (NCBI taxonomy): domain Eukaryota; kingdom Metazoa; phylum Chordata; class Amphibia; order Anura; family Myobatrachidae; genus Pseudophryne; species Pseudophryne corroboree. The sequence goes on from NC_086454.1 coordinate 192,411,049, forward strand.
TGGTTTTAGGTGCGCTCACCTTCGTTGACTGGTATACATCTGCTGGACCGCCTTCACGGGGGCAGCCTCATCACCTTCACGGGTGGGTAGTCAAGATGGAGGTGGAGCGGATACCTATTGTGTGTTTGGATGGTTTACTTCAGTTTTATAGGATACGTTTTGTTCATGGGTTAGGGTTGTTTTAACCGTTCTTTCGGGCCACCATAGTTTAAATTAATTATTCACACAGTTATTAGTTCATTTAAATAAATAGCTTACAGTTTTTCTGCCAAATTCAAGTCTCCGTGTCTTTATTATTTAAGTGTTAAGATGGTTATGGTTAAGGTATACAGGACAATCCTCAGACTATATGAGGTTTAGAAAACAGTGTCAAATCTAGAAAGTGAAATTGAATTAAATATATTTGGAGAAACAATTATTATTTCTTCTTTAAAGATTGGGATCTTTTTGTCAGTAAAGGATTCTAAAATTTAAATTCAGGATGATTATGAAAAATGTAAAATATGGGCCTACAATAAATCAGACATAACAAAATAGTACCAGAATTCTATGCAAACAAAAAACATTTTCTTCCAATAGATTAAGAAAACATAATTGGTTTGAGGATGTACTGCATAAAATCATAGCACCGATACCTATAAAAACAATGTAATGGAAAGAAGTAGGCTAACTTCATCATAGACCCAACATGCAGTACAGATATAACTGTGGGAGATAAGCCTCACAAGGACCCAATGCATACATGGGAACAACTAACATGTGTGAAATAGTATGATATACCCTGTATTGATAAATCCATGTGAAGAACATCCTGCACACATGTGGAGGTTTAACAAACTGACATAGGGGATCCGGTCAGCATACCAGCATTCGGGATAGCAGCAGTCTGAATACCGGCACCAAAATCCTGACACTGATCAGAAGACCGATGCTGGGATCCTGACATCGATCACAATGGCGGTGCCAGAATTCTGACTGTCCGTGTCCCGAAGGTAAGTATGCCGGGGCTGATTAGGGTTAGGCTGTGGTGTGTTTTTGTTAGGTCTAGGCAGTATAGGGGAGTTTAGGGTTAGGCTGTGGGGGGGGGGGGAATTTGGGGTTAGTCTATGGGAGGAAGGGCGAGGGTTAGGCACTATGCTGAGACAGTTAGGGTTTGGTTGCAGTCGGAAGGTTAGGTTTAGGTTGTGGGGAGGGGGGTTAGGGGGTTAGAGGGGGGGGAGTTAGAATACTCACCTAGCAGGTGTCAGGATTCTGTGCGTCGGAATGCCGCTGTCGGTGTTCTGACCACCGGCATCCCAACTGCTGAGATTCCGATACCATCCCCTGATTAGCATCTGGTGGGGCACAAGTACATTGTTCATAATGGGGTCCATGAGGCAGCAGATAGTAGAGGCAGTAGGTGGTAGTATCAGCAGAGGGCATATTTGCAAGTGAGAGTCCAGAAGAACGAAAGTTCTTAAGAATAAAGTCTGTGTGTGTGTGTGTGTGTGTGTGTGTGTGTGTGTGTGTGTGTGTGTGTGTCTGTTTGTTTGTCTCACTGGCAACTCCAGCAGTCATGTACTCCTCTGGCAGCACCAGTGCCCAGGATCTCCATGGTCTGGCAACATTAGAGCTGGGCGCATGGCAGTGAAGTGGCCCTGGGTCAGGGAGGGGAAAGACATAGAACCAGTCTTCAATTTATCACACCGGGTTCTCACAGCGGACGAAATCTCAGTGTTGAGCAGGGGATTAGCTTTTGTCCCCACCAATCATCATGTTGAATACGACTGGGGCAAGGATCTACACCAATTTGGCAGAAAACTAAGGTTACAAGAATTCTTCTCAGGGAAAACAGGGCATATGCCTGTAAGCACAAACGGGCCGGATTCTATAGAAAAATTCTGTAGAAAGAACATCAAATCCACCTTCGATCCACCAGTCTTGAATCCATCTCTTAAATGTTTCACAAGGCTACTAGATGATTCAGTGCATAAATATAATACTGAGAATAAATTTACAAGGTATAATCTTCCTAGTGGAGAGCATGAAGCGCTCAAAAAACTGGGCAGCTACACCGACATTACCATCCGCCCGGCGGACAAGGGCGGGGCAATTGTGGTCCAAGACATCGCAGATTATCATAAGGAGATTCAGAAACAACTCAGTGATACCTCTGTGTATATCCAGCTACCAAGCGATCCTGTTAATAAGTACAAATGTGAACTGGACAATATACTCAAACAGGCACAACAAGAGGGGATCATCTCTGAAAGAGTGTTGAAAGCTTTGACACAGCCACATCCGGTGACCCCTATCCTCTACACTGTCCCTAAAGTCCACAAGGACACAGAAAATCCACCGGGACGCCCCATAGTATCAGCTATGGGGTCGCTATACCAACCAGTTTGTTTCACAGTATCTGGACGCTCTATTACAGCCATGCATCACTCATGAAGATTCTTATGTGAGAGACACCACAAATTTTTTGTTACGCATTAAGGACTTCATGTCAACACCGTTTGATTTATTGATGTGTACACTAGACGTACATAGTTTGTACACAGTCATCCCTCATGGGGCTGGCCTAAGGGCAGTGGAGGAATTTATTAGGAACAGTAATCAGTACACAGGTCCTGATGTGACATTTGTCATACAGCTTCTCACTTTAGTATTACACAGAAATTATTTTCTTTTTGATGGACGTTATTATTTACAGGTATCCGGATGTTCTATGGGATCAAACGTGTCACCAACATACGCAAACATTTATATGTATGCACAGGAACAACACCTATTTTACAGTAACCCACTGTTTATTGAACACTCAAAATTATTTCTGCATTATATAGATGATCTTATTATTTTTTGGTCTGGAACGGCAGACATGTTCGTGTCTCAGGTGGAGTCCATTAATGCTCTGAAGGGACCCATTCAATTCACTTACAAATATAGTTTTACAGAAATAAAATATCTAGATGTTCATCTGGCAAACAGAGATGGGAGATTGGTTACATCTGTCTTCAGTAAGAGCACTGACCGTAATACGCTATCTCCTATATATTTGCCTTGTCTGTGCCTGGCCCTCTAACGCTGGGTGGAGTCACAGGCCTGGGGGGAGTTTCAGCACACCACTAACGGGAGCAGCACTGCAGCCACAGAATCCGGATACCATCTCCACAGACAAACCACCAGTGGCCGGACGCAGTACAGTGCCTGGTAACAATGCACCCCTCCCTAGGTTTACCCCCCAAAACAGCCACCTACACCCCAATGACACACGTACCCCCCTTCCCCAGTCCCCAGAGGCAGCCAGCAGCCCCAGAGACGACGTCCGCACAACGGACGAACACACACACACACACACACACACACAAGACACCCTCACCCCACACCAGCTATTCCCCCCCCCCCCCACAACTCCAGCACTACCTCCTGCATGCAGCCGCTCCACAACACGTTGGCCAGGGCCCGCCGTCCGCTCCACGTCACGCTGCCCGGGACCCGCCGTCCGCTCCACGACAAGCTTCCCGGGACCCGCCATCCGCTCCAAGACAAGCTGGCCGGGACCCGACATCAGCTGAACAGACGAGCCGCACAGCACACATCCTCCCCTCCCTACAACCCCAGCACTGTCCTTCAGCATACAGCCGCGGGACCCGCCGTCAAGCCGCACACCACCTAAACCCCCCTCCTCACAACCCCAGCACCACCTCCTGCATGCAATGCCCCCACAGTGCCAGCTATATACTGCCCCCCACAGTGCCAGCTATACAATGCCCCCCACAGTGCCAGCTATACAATGGCCCCCACAGTGCCAGCTGTACAATTGCCCCCACTGTGCCAGCTGTACAGTTGCCCCCACAGTGCCAGCTGTACACTGCCCCACAGTGCCAGCTATACACTGCCCTCACAGTGCCAGCTGTACAATTGCCCCCACAGTGCCAGCTGTACAATTGCCCCCACAGTGCCAGCTGTACAATTGCCCCCACAGTGCCAGCTGTACAATTGCCCCCACAGTGCCAGCTATACAATTGCCCCCACAGTGCCAGCTATACAATTGCCCCCACAGTGCCAGCTATACAATTGCCCCCACAGTGGCAGATAGACATTGCCCCCACAGGCCCAGATATACAGTACCCACACTGTGCCAGATATACATTGGCTCCCTGTGCCAGCTATACAATGCCAACACTGTGCCAGACATACAATGCCGACACAGTGCCAGATATACAATGCCGACACTGTGCCAAATATACATTGCCCCCCCCCCACCAGGGCCAGGTATACAATGCCCCACTGTGCCAAATATACACTGCCCCCATAGTGTGTGTGTGTGTGTGTGTGTGTGTGTGTGTGTGTGTGTGTGTGTGTGTTTATCTCCTATACATATATATATATATCTCCTATATATTTGCCTTGTGACTCTGTGCCTGCAGTTCTAACGCTGGGTAAAGTCACAGGGCTGGGTGGAGTTAGCAGCTCCTGCCCTGTCCCAGCATACCACTAGCAGAACGGGAGCAGCAGCCACACAATCCCCCCCACCATCCCCAGCCACAAGCCACCAGGGGACGGACCCACCACAGTGCCAGGTAACCATGGCCACCTACACCCCAATGCCACCCGCAGCACACACCCGCAAACCCCCCTCCACCAGCTCCCACATGCAGCCACTGACGGCCCAGACCCGACGCATAACGTATCAGCACACACACCCGCTAACCCCACAGCACCGATCCCACCCGCAGCACAAGCCCACCATCTCCCAGACTCTCACACCCATCCGCAGCACGGACACGGTGGCCGGGCCGCACCACAGCCTACCAGACAGCCGCAGGCCGCACCACCCCTCCCGCCCTCCGCACACCCCCAGCACCAGCTCCCGCACTGCAGCCGCACCTGGGACCCACTGTCCCGCCAGTTACGGCGCAGCATCACCCGCGCCTGACTGCTGCCTCCCCGTCCGTCACCTGCGCCACCCGTCCCTCCTAATGTGTATGGCGGCTTCATATGCCTCCCTGCGCTGCGTACAGACACCCGCCGCCTCCTCCGCACACCTAAGACAACGCTGCCTCCCACCATCCCCAGAGACCCGGACTGCACACCACAGGGACTGGCCTGCCGGCTGCACAAGCCAGAGATGCGGGACAGCACACCTGGTACTGTGGACGCTGCCCCAACCTCACTGGTGAGAGAGAGTACATAGGCAGCACCGCGTCTCTGCGTCCCCTCTCCGCCGCCCAGCCTCTTTGCGAACCCTCCCTGCCTCTCTGCGTCCCCTCCCTGCTGACCCAAATCTCTGCGTCCCCTTCCTGCTGACCCGCATCTCTCTATCCCCTCCCTGCCGTCCTGCCTCTCTGCGTCCCCTCCCTGCCGCCCCGCCTCTCTGCATCCCCTCCCTGCCGCACCGCATCTCTGCGTCCCCTCCCTGCCACCCCACGTCTCTGCCTTCCCTCTCTGCCGGCCCGCCTCTCTGCATCCCCTCCCTACCGCCCCGCATCTCTGCGTCTGCTCCCTGCCGCCACGCGTCTCTGTGTCCCCTCCCTGCCACCCCGCCTCTCTGCATCCCCTCCCTACCACCCGCATCTCTGTGTCCCGCGTCTCTGCATCCCCTCCCTGCCGCCCCGCCTCTCTGCATCCCCATCCTGCCACCCGCATCTCTGCATCCCCCTCCCTGCGTCTCTGCGTCCCCCTCCCTGCCGCCCCGCGTCTCTGTGTCCCCCTCCCTGCCGACCCGTGTCTCTGCATCCCCTCCCTACCGCTCCGCGTGTCTGCGCACCCTCCCTGCCGCCCCGCCTCTCTGCATCCCCTCCCTGCCACCCCGCCTCTCTGCGTCCCCTCCCTGCCACCCCGCGTCACTGCGTCCCCTCCCTGCCACCCAGCCTCTCTGCATCCCCTCCCTACTGCCTGCATCTCTGCGTCCCGCTTCTCTGCATCCCCTCCCTGCGTCCCGCCTCTCTGCGTCCCCTCCCTGCCGCTCTGCGTCCCCTCCCTGCCGCTCTGCGTCCCCTCCCTGCCGCTCTGCGTCCCCTCCTTGCGTCTCTGCGTCCCCTCCTTGCATCTCTGCATTGCCTCCTTGCGTCTCTGCATCCCCGCCCTGCCGCCCCGCGTCTCTGGGTCCCCGCCCTGTGTCTCTGCGTCCCCTCCTTGCGTCTCTGCGTCCCCTCCTTGTGTCTCTGCGTCCCCTCCTTGCGTCTCTGCGTCCCCACCCTGCGTCTCTGCGTCCCCGCCCTGTGTCTCTGCATCCCCGCCCTGCCGCCCCGCGTATCTGGGTCCCCGCCCTGTGTCTCTGCGTCCCCGTCCTGCGTCTCTGCGTCCCCTCCCTGCCGCCCCACGTCTCTGCGTCCCCTCCCTGCCGCCCCGCATCTCTGCATTCCCTCCCTGCCGCCCCGCATCTCTGCATCCCCTCCCTGCCGCCCCATGTCTGTGCATCACCTTGCAGACGCGGGCACACAGTAACGGCAACACGCCGCACGCACCACGGCCGCACAGACCGCTTCCGCCCGCCCCACAACCTCTCTCATACACCCGGCCCACACTGTACCGCCACACGCCGTCAGCACAACGCCGCAACCCCCTCCACTTCCACATCCCTGTCACCCGCACCTGTCTGTGTGCAGGCTCCCAGCCTAACGCCACTCCTGCCCCCAGCTCCACATAAATTCGCTCTCCTCCCAGCAGCTCTCCAGGCGCCATGCTGCCTGGGGGACTGCTCAGTGTCAGGCCCGGCGCCAGCATTAGGCAGCTGCCTATGGGCGCCTGCCACTGGAAGCCGCCACGCTCCTGCTTCACTACCTTTTTACTGGACTGGGATTGGAGGAGGCTCTGGCGGGGGACCAGAGCACGCTGCAGCTGTGTGGGGAAGGGACGGTCTCGGGGGATGCCGGTCCACTGTCCACCTGACGGAGGCGCCGGGGAGCGGAAGAGGCTGCGCCCGCCGACCCCAACGTGCTGCTGTGTGAGGAGGTGACTCTCTCAGGGCCTTCTGTGGATAACGACACAGAGGAGCGGAGGAGGAGTTGTCGGCGGTGTACAGCATTCTGCAGCTGTATGAGGAAGTGGCCATGGGAATGCCGGGGCCCAGCCCAGCCACAAGTGGTGAGTGCAGACAGGAGTGCTGTCGCTGTGTCTGCATATGTCCATGCTGTACAGACCAGTATCATGCTGTGTGTATAGGACCCCGTCCCCCACCCACTGCTACCCCCACAACTGCGCCTCCACTACCCGCAGCACTTCCAGACCCCCGCCCCCATCTGCCAAACCATCCCACCTGCCTCTCTTCCACCCGCACCACCCATGCTTCTCCCACCCCACACGGCACCTCCCAAATCCTACCCCACCAGCACCCCCCCCCTCCCCCACCCATGGCATCCACGCACCTCCACAACTGCGCCTCCACCACCAACGGCACTTCCAGACCCCCTCCCCATCCGCCACACCACCGCGCCTACCGCTCTTCCACCCGTGCTTCTCCCCCCCCCGACACTGCACCTCCCAAACCCTACCCCACCTGAAGCTCCCCCCCTCCCCCACCCGTGTCATCCACGCACCCCCACACCTGCTTCTCCACCACCCGCGGCACTTCCAGACCCCCTCCCCCATCTGCCAAACCACCGCAACTGCCACTCTTCCACCCGCACCACCCATGCTTCTCCGCCCCGCACACGGCACCTCCCAACCCCCTACCCCACCTGCAGCACCCCACCTCCCCTACACGCACCCCCACACCTGCTCCTCCACCACCCGCAGCACCTCCGGACTTCCTCCACCATCCACCACACCCCCGCAATCAGCCCCTTCTCCACCCGCAGCACCTCCGTACCCCTCCACCATCCACCGCACCCCAGCAATCAACCCCTTCTTCACCCTCAGCACCTTCGGAACCCTTACTCCATCCCCAACAGCCCTGCACCTGCCCCTCCCCCACCACACCCACTCTCCTCCACTATTCACACCGCCTCCAAATCCACTCTCCCATTCGCAGCCTCCCCCCCTCCCCAGCACCTCCCAACCCCCTCACCCATCTGCGCCACCCCCATCAACTCCCTTCCACCTGTAGCATCTACAGACACCCTCCCCCACACAGCAGCAAACCCCGCACCCCTCCCTTCCCCACCCGTGTCACCCACCCCTCCCCCACCCTCTGAACACCCACAACTGCCCCTCCCCTACCGCCCTCGGACCCCGTCCCCCACCCCACCGCACCTGCCCCTCTCCCACCTGCACCACCCATGCTTCTCCCCCCCCACGCATGGCACCTCCCAACCCCACCTGCAGCATCCACGCATCCCCGTACCTGCCCCTCCACCACCCACAGCCCCCTCACCCATCCGCACACCCCCTCCCTGCATCAAACCCCCTCCACCCGTACCATCTACAGACACCCTCCCCCACACCGCAGCAACCCCTGCAACTGTCCCTTCCCCACCCGCGACCCCCCACCCTTCCCCCACCCATAGCACCTCCGGACCCCACTTCCCCGCCGAACCCCACCCGCAGCACCTCCCAACTCCCTTTCCCATTCGCCCCTCCACCTGCAGCATCTACAGACACTCTCCCCCACACACCCGCTTCATTCTCTACATCGGGCCTTGCTGTCGCTGTTCACGCCGTAGCAAGAGGCAAAGCCCCCATCACCATCCGCTGCCCTTACATTGCGCAATATTTTACCTCTAGCAACAGTAGGAATGCAGATAATACTCCATATAATCATATATTCAACCACACAAAGAAGGGGGCATAGCCCCCTATGACGGTGTGAAGAGCGCCCGTAGGGCGCGATGAAGCACCTAGTATATAATATATATTGTGTAGAAGACGCTCCCAGCGCCAAGGTGCAGTATTCAAATTTATCACAAACAGTCTATATATAATATATCTATGTCTCCTTATGACACTCCCTAAGTATATAAGGGCGTCTGCTACTGTATATCTTAAGTAAAGGAAGCACTGGTATGGTTGCTAGTTTTTTGTAAGTACAGTAACACGGATAAGATATTCCTAAGTGGCCACTGGTGTCATTTATACATAGGAAGACTCAATATTTTTATAAGTATAAATACAATCATTTATTAACAGGAACAGGTCACTAAAAAAATAAAAAATTCACAATGTAAAAAATGCAAAAGTATTTATAAATAGAGACCTTTTGAAAAATACTGACATGTTTAAAAGTACACTTTAAGAATATTGGATAAAAAGAAGAGGATATAAGAAAAAGAAAAATATGCTTAACATGAAAAAAGAGGTAAAATCAGGAAATTTCCAATTCGTTTCGTCCTGTTGGACTTTATCAAGGGGTAGTGTAGGAGTAAAGGGCCCCATACACTAGAGCGATAATGCCCAATTTCATCCGATTTCGGGCATTCGGCCCGATATGTCGGATGAAATCGGGCATTTTGGAGGTTTTTAACGATCCCATTCAATGCACGTTCCCGTGAGCATCGGATCGGATCGGATCCTCCAAATTGAATGTGCTGCACATTCAATCAGGTCCGACATGGGGGCATGGCTGGGATCGCCCAAGATACATTGTATGCAAAAGGACAGCATACGATGTATCTTGAGAGATCCTGCCCCCTGGGAGGCTGTGATCACCTGCGACATGTGGATGCATAAGTGTATGGGGCCCTTTAGACTGAGATCTTATTTATACCTGACTTAGGGGTACATTTACTAAGCAGTGATAAGAGTGGAGAAGTGAGCCAGTGGAGAAATTTCCCTATCAACCAATCAGCACTGAAGTAACAGCTATAATTTGCATACTATAAAATGATACAGAGCTGCTGATTGGGAAATTTCTCCACTGGCTCACTTCTCCACTCTTATCACTGCTTAGTAAATGAACCCCTTAGTTAGGAATTGATTGAGCATATCACTTCCTATTTGTAAAACTTGTGAGCTGAGAACATTGAAATATGTAAATGCAAGATAATGTATGGATAAAGGGGATGAAAATAAGGCAAACTACTGTATTCAAGTGAAAAAAGTATTACTAACAAGTAAAATAAATCAAATAAACATAAGTAACACCAGACTTCCTGTCCTGAATGTGTGTGAAGTCACTTCCGCCCCATTTCCGGCATCCGGGGCTCCGTACTGTGCATGCTCCTGCCCTGGATACTCAGTTACATGTTCCCATGGAGCGCAGCCTCCATTTCCGGTCATCACTTCCTATTTCGCATGGTTGTATTTCGGCGGCCATCTTTAAGAAGATCTCAAATAGAGGACAGTTCTATATTACACAGGGAATCCCGGCGGCCATATTTGGAGAAGCTTCCATGTTATGAAAACACATAATCGCATGTTACTGCATTTCTAGGTGCTCCCAGATGAGGCCATATGAATAGAGTGATAGTTTAGTATACAAACATTGGTACAAATTAGAGAAGATAATTAAGGCACTATTAGAACTCTTAGTGACTGGAATAAAATAATATATACATATATCAAAGAGGCGATTATCAGTGCAAATAGAGCAGATATGGGTCCAAATATGATGACATTATACATGTAGTATAATTGTAAAAAAAATGGGCAGATGACCTAAGCCAAATTACAGCTCACTAAATATTAATTTGCATAATTCTAAGTGATTAAGAGAAAATATAGATGGTTGATATTTCACCCCAAGCAATATCCTTAGATGTTCATAGAGTAGCATAAGGAAAGAAGTGAAGAACGATTCAGAAGTAACCCCCCCTTTCTGGATTACAGCACCTGGTCTCCCATCCTAGTACTGGCCAGGCCCAGCACTGCTTAGCTTCCAAGATCGCATGGAATTGGGCATGTCCAGTGTGGTATAGATGTAATTGAAGGGTAGAGTGTAGTTGAGAATAATAAGGATGAGAATTGAAGGACATGAGAGGCCCCGCTTACGTTTACAGGAAGGGCTATTTCATAGCTCTCGTTGAAGCCTTCTCGGTGGAGAGTTCCTATTTCGTAAATCCAGTACATCTATCTCCTCAACAGGAGGTTGGAGAGGTTCCCACCCCATTCACCTAAAGATACCAGTTCAATACCCTTGAATGTGATCTCATCTGGATCCAAATTGTAGTGCAAGAAAAAGTGTTTGGAGACCACATGTGTTTGAACTTTGTTTTTAATGTTGCTGATATGCTCCTGAATCCTGAGTTTAAGCGGTCTCTTGGTTTTCCGATATATTTCATTTTGCATGGGTATTCCAATGTGTAGATGACTGATGGTGTATTACAATTGATAAATTGCTTAATCTTGTATTCCTTAGCGAGGCTTGTATTTTGAAACATCTTTCTATTTGGATGCAGGTAGATTATAGAACACCCACATTTGTAGCAGCCAACACATCTTGGCATAGAGGTTGAAGGTGCTTTAGGATTCCTAATCATGCTTGGTGCTAAGAGATATTTGAGGTTTTGTGACTTTCTAAAAACCATCTGTGTCTGCATGGAGGTAATCTTTAAGGTTATGATCCATTAGTAATATATCCCAATGGTTCCTTAATGACTTCCTGATGAGATTCTCATGTCTGTTATACGTTGTAATAAATTTCACCATGTCTTTCTTCTCCTTAGGGTTGTACCTCAGTAGTTGTTTTCTTTCCAACTTCCTTACTCTCTCATTCACTTCTTCTAGGATACATGGATCGGATGATGCCCCTTCTCTTTAAATCTCTCCGTATAGATCTGTAGTTGTTGTTCATGGTCATCCATTTCTTCGCAGTTTCATGCAATTCGATGGAATTGTGATTAGGGAATGTTATCTTTCCAATTTTTGATCTGATTACTTTTGTATTGCACATAACTGTTCATATCCACCTGTTTTATGAAATTCCTCGTTTTCACTACCTTTTATGAGTGTGAGAGTATTAGATCAAGGAACTCTATCTGCTCTGTGCTGGTGTTAGAGGTAAAAACAAGATTCATGGGGGTATATTTACTAAGCTCCCGATTTTGACCGATTTGGTGTTTTTTCTTCAAAGTGTCATCTCTGGGATTTACTAAGCACAAATCTCGACAGTGATGAGGGCATTCGTATTTTTACTACACAAAATACGAATGAATACACCATCGGTCAAACGCGGCTGTTTAGATATAGAACTAGGTCATTTACTAAGCATTCGTATTTGAAATCTCTACCGTGAAAATGGAATTGCGGCCGCAAAAAATTACTAATCGTACAAAAAGCCTAAAAAAAGTAGACCTGCTTTTGAGAAGCGTGTTTACATGTGTTGTCAATTCTACATTAGTCACACCTGACTTTTTGGACCTTTAAAAGTGGCCCCCAACACATTTTTCACCACTCTCAATCTGAAATGGCTGCTACTGTGTGTAGTACTGCTGTCTTGTTTGCTGGGGGATACCTGACACTGCTCCATGAGGCTACAATAAACCCAGGCCAGGAAAATCAACAGGGTAAGCAGGTTGTACATGTTCTGCGTAGGCTGGCCATGGCTTGTTTTTTTAGTGGGCGTTTAAACGATAACAAAATTGCAGATGACCATGTTATACAGATGCTCACACTAAATGTAAATAATATTTTCCCTCTGTATGACCTTGTCAAACTGAACCTAGACCCTGAGACAGTACGCTCTCGCTCTGTCTCAGGCCTGCACAAACTCCTGCCTGTGTTGCACTTTATGGCTACTGGCAGTTTCCAGCCTGTGACTGGCGATGTAATTAGTATCTCACAGGCCACCTTTTAAAAATATTTAATTCAGGTGAGTTAAAACATACATACACGTCTATGTCTAAGTGGTGCTTCTGTAATGTAATAGAAAACAGTATTGTATTAATTACAGGTCATGACACTCACCTTTAATTTTTGAATGGCCACTCAGGTTTTGGATGTCTTGGACGGCTACATAGATGCCTCTCTCTGCTTCCCTACCCAGGAGTCGCAGTGGTATGCAGTCAGGGTAGCTTTATTTGATCTTGCGGCCATGGACAATGTGCTGGGTGACCTAGATTAGACACATGTTGAGCTGAGGACACCTAGGGGCAGGCAATATATTTCTAACAATCCACATCTGGCCCAAGACACTAATGTGCATGTGGTTTGTGGAGCTAATTAAACAATACACATATTGTGTGTTCACAATTTATTAATTTTAACACACAAATTTTTGTGACAAATCAAAAAGAAAAAACATTGTAATGGTCAACATATTCTGACCAATCATTATTATTATTATTATTATTTTTGTGTGTGCTGGGTGCCGAGGATTATGCTGGCTCGTTGGTGCGGGTTTGACTTGAGCGTCGGACTGGGGAATGAACTGGGGTGTGGCTTGGTGTTGTCCCAGAACTAGATGTGGCATGGTGTGATGCCAACACACTAAGGCTTTGACTTAGATTGTTCAAGCTTGCTGTGAGCTGAGTATTAGCGGCAGTGTTGTTAGCTATCATGCGTGATAGGTTGTCGTTGATCATTTGGTTGTGTTGTATGATCTGGATAAGCGATTGTTGCTGCCGCTGCTGATCATCCAAGATGTGTTGTAGGTTTGTTTGCATTTGGCTGTTGTCTGCCCTCATCTGCTCCATGGAGTTAGCGATTCTGCCCACCTGCACTATAAGTCTGCCTGAGTTGCGACTCAGTCTAGGCAAATGATAGGGCAGACTTGACAGGTATTGGCTATGGGTGGTGAGGCACGCATAGTGTTGAGCCTGTTGTGACGACCAACGGCTCCAAAACTCAGGGCCCATTTGTGTGTCAACTTGTGTTGTGCTCAATGGGGGGCTGTGGGATGTTTGGGGTGGTTGGGGTATGTCCTGCGGCGTGGTTGGCTGAGTGGGATCGATGGGCTGCAGGTGGAGTGTGAAGGTCTCCTGGTCACGTTCCTGCTGGTCATCCTCGGTGATGATGGCTGGGTCTGTATGGTGTTGAAGACAGCCACTATTTAGTAAATATGTAGCATTGGTCTTACTATAGCTTTACGTCAACATGCAATACTTCTTAATATTAATGTTGTAATTGCTAAATAGATTAAATAAACTTAACTATGTTGCTCACCTTTTTTTTATAAATATGTGGCTTCTAACGTTCACTACTCAGTTGTTTAAATTTTTTGGGAATAGTAGGATTTTGAGCCATAATTACTGTTTAAACACGAAGAACTCTAACAAATACAAAGTACTAAATTTACATATTGGGTATGAAGCTTCCTTTGGAACAACACACACAATACAATAAATGTGTTGACCAATAGACTCATACATTGTTCAAGGCAGTCAGTGGTCTGGCAAAAACGTAAACAAATATAGTGGCCTAAAATGTACACATTAACAATGAATGAAAAAGTATTAAGGTGCCCTATGTTTAGAAGTGGTGTTGTTGGCCATGCAAAACAATTGGATGAGACTTAACATTTATGTTGTTTTTTTACTCCAAAAATTATGTGACAAAAATGTGTTGATATGGCCAACATCACATCTGACAATTATCCATCTAAAAATACCTTAACACCATCTGCTTGTTGTTGATGATTATTGCAAGGATGACTGGTCATTAGTGTATTTTTATTTTCTATGTACTAACAGTGGGGCAGATGTATAAACCTGGAGAAGGCATAAGGAAGTGAAAAACCAGTGATATGTGCAAGGTGATAAAGGCACAAGGCAAACAGATCCAATATGTACATTAACAGTTGTGTTTATTTTGTACTGCTGCCTTTATCACCTTGCACATATCAGTGTTTTTTCACTTCCTTATGCCTTCTCCAGGTTAATAAATCTACACCACTGTTTGTTTACTTATTTCCACGTAATTGTTATGTTTACTCACCAGACAACTGAGGGGATTGTGGATCCTCACTTTGGGGGCTGGCAAAAAAGGGCTAGTGGTGGCACGGCCGTCACTGCGGAGATGCGCCGTTGGGGTGGTGATGCTGGTGCTGGAGCTGGAGCCTCAAGACGGCGTCTCTTGGGTGGCCTCGTTGCCACAGTAATCGAGCCCTGTGATGGGCGCCTTAGTGTAGGTGGATTTGCCGAAGAAGAACCTATGTGATAAGATAATCATTAACATTTTGTGTTTCTATCTGTTTGCAGAATATGTGTTTACAGTTAAATCTTACCGGCATTGCCACCATCTGCATCTCTTGGCAGTGTTGGCTGTGGCCTGGCTGTGCTGATTCTCTGGCGTACTGTAGAAATATGAAGAATGTCCTTATGAACATACTATTTTGGTGATATGTTTATGCAAATTCCTTATTGTGATGTAAACATATGTGGTACCTGATGAGAATTAAACTAAACGATGCTTATGCTTTTCTGCCTGACTTCATTGGGTGTTTATTCTTTAAATTAGCAAAAATTACGCAAAAAAAACTATACACAAAGGCGCATAATGCAAACAATTATACTACTTAAAACCAAAACGTCGTAGCTTGACACAACCACAATATTGCACGCTAAGGTCCCAATTTTTGATAATAATAATAAAATACTAGACAAAAATATCTGCAAAAAATTGGAAACATCACAACCAAATATGCATTAAAAAACACATCAAGCACACAAAGGGCAACCCAGAGCAACACACAATAAACATAAATGCTATGAAATGTATTTACAAAAAACCTTTGTAAAAAAAAAAACTTCTTGAAAACACACCTACAAACATTTACTTTTGACATAAAACACCAGAAAAACTCCAAGGCAACCAGAAAAAATATTTAAATTTTTTTTAACAAAAAAACATAATTGAGAATAACAGTACATCAGGCCTGGCCAACCTGTGGCTCTCCAGATGTAGTGAAACTACACATCCCAGCATGCCCTGCCACAGTTTTAGCATTCCCTAATAGCAAAACTGTGGCAAGGCATGATGGGACTTGTAGTTTTACAACAGCTGGAGAGCCACAGGTTGGCCAGGCCTGCACTACATCACCAACACATTAGAAGAATTAACAAACTGACAACCACAATTAGCTAGAAGACATTTCAGACAACTAAGGACAAAGCACACATGTTTAAATTGTTAAAAAAATAACACAAATAACTCACCATCCTGCCTTGGCCGATCCGAATCCCGGACATGAGTGGCACCAACCACTTCTGGCGGAATGAGTGCATGCACAGGCTCCTCCCAATCACGTTAAGATGCACGGAAGGGGTGTCCACCCCCGGTTTGGCGGGCCGATTTAGCCTCCTTGGCCATCTTCGCCTTGACACGGCACTTTATGTTGTAGAAACGCTTACGACACGTGTCCTCGGTCCGCCTCACCACACCCTCACCATTCACAGCCGCAATGACCTTCCCCCACAGAACACTCTTCCTGCGTGACGACACCTTTGCAGCATCATGGCCAAACAACTGCCGATGATGCCTCATCAGCTCCCGCACCAAAGCCATATTTTCAGCGTAGCTAAATTTGACATTGCGGCCAGTCTTTGTAGTGGTGCGTGGCTGCGGAACCACAACACCATCACTCTCACTGGAGGCCGCAGCAACAACCTGCCCCTCATCCTCACTATCCTCCTCCACTTCACTAACCTCCTCCCTCTCACTCACCTCCTCCACCTCACTCACATCCTCCCTCTCACTCACCTCCTCCCTCTCACTCACCTCCTCCACCACACTCACCTCCTCCACCACACTCACCTCCTCCGCCACACTCACCTCTGACTGGGACATAATCAGGACAAACAACAAATAACACTGAGAAAAAAAAACAGTAAACACACTCCTCCACTACCACTACACACCACACACCAAACACACACACACTCACTCACAAACAATGACAATAGACGTGAAATAAACAATGACAAAAACTAGACAGACTTTTAAATAACTACACAACAAGTATGACAAGACTACTTACACACACAGTACAGCACTCAACAATCACAAAGAACCTCCTCAAAACCACCAAAATCTCCAAACTACTCACCAACTCCTAACACACCTTCCTCTCACCTCTCCACTAGCTAAACCCCCGAGGTTCGGACGGTTTGGTGCGTTTTTATAGTAATGTGCACAGACACTCCTCCATCACGAATCAAACCAATCACGGACGAGTGACAAAAATGAAACTTAGGAAAAAAACGCGTCCGTGAACGGACAAACACTGCGGTAACCGAAATGTGACGCAGTCGTAAGAAAACCTCATAACACGGCCGCAAAACCACTAAATCGGCCGCATTCTACCTTACAAAACCACGAATGACATCGACATCGGAAAACACGAAAAATAAAAATACGACAGCTTAGTAAATGAGGTGTAACCAATTCAAAAATTTGCACATTTACACATTTGATGTCATTCGTGATGAATCTCACTCCAAATCGGTACACATACGAATTTTAGTAAATATACCCCATAGTATTGTCTGAAATGTACCGCATGATAAAATATCTTTAAAAGAGGAACCACTGCCATCCCAGATAATTAAAATATCATCTATATATAGTTTGTAGAAGATGATGTTTTACTTGTAAGGGTGATCTATAAGGACATATTCATTTTCCCAGTAATCCATTAAAAGGTTTGCAAAACTTGGTGCAAAAATGGTGCCCATAACAGTTCCACAGATGTGAAGGTAAAACCAGTCTAAAAATTTAAAATAGTTATGTTTCAAGATAAAATCCATAAGTTCACATAAAAATGTCCTGCGGTCCTCTGTTATTGAATTATCTTTGTTGAGAAAGTCATTACATGCTTCTATTCCCTTATTGTGCTCTATGCAGGTAAGCAGGGACTGAACATCTATTGTGGCCCACATGTAGGTATTCTTCCATTCCATCTTTTCCACTAAGTTCAAGACTGAAGTGATGTCCTTTAAATATGTTAGTAGGTTTGTCACGTGTTTCCTGAGAAATATGTCCATGTACTCAGACAGGTGTGACGTTAAAGACTCTATTCCTGCCATGATAGGTCTACCTGGAGGGTTTGTCTGGAATTTATGGACTTTAGGGAGGAAATAAAAAATGGGGGTAATGGGGTTGGTTGTTTTTCTTTAAATAATTATTTTTATTGTAAAAATGTCACACAAACCAGTGATATTGATATTACAGAACATTTAGACATAAAGCTCCAGGTATCACATGGGATACAGAGAAGGAAGTACATCAACTGCACAAATTTTTACATTAATTTTCTAGAAACATAATTGAACAGAAATGGTAAGATATACCGACAAAGAACCCATACAAAAAAGAAAATAAGAGGGAGAAGAAAAAGAAGAAGAAAAAGAGAAGAGAGGGGAGGGGGACCACCATGAAAAGTTCTAGAAATGAACTCGTAGGTTGAGGATGAAAAAAATGTACATTGTGTAAAACAGAAAAATAGTAATACAATCATATAAGAGCAGAGTGAGTACAAGTCCAAAGAGATATATCACACACGTGAAATAGAGGTTTTAGAATAAGTGAACCATGGTTCCCAAATTTTGTCATATTTATCTGACCTATCATGTAAAGAGGAGGTGATCTTCTCCAGCGTAGAAATATATATATATATACATAAAATACTGGTATTCTCTTTTGTCAATACTTCTAAGTTCCTCCACAAATTCTGCCATTGCTGTATGGCTGAATTGAGCACTGTGGTGTCCATGGACGCAGTAAAGACTGTGAACCTAGCTATACTTACACAGGGATCTGTGTTGTCCTTTTCCGAGTCGGATGCAGAGGCTATTTAATTTGAGCAGCAGCTGAAGGATGACTCTACTGTTCAATCTACAGAACACCTATCTAAGGACTGGTTGCTACTAAAACAAAAGGAAATTGATTACCTATACCATGGAATAACTTTGAGCGACTATTACAGGAAGAAGTGAATTCCACACAGCTTTCGGGTGAGGAATTCACCAACAATCGGTCGCTTTAACGTTACCTTCTGCAAACGTTGAATTGTTAACTGAACAAGTATAGCTTTGACTTGTTATTACTAGTAACTGAGGAGGCAACAAAAGAGAGTTAAATGTATCCTAGGAGAAGTTTGCAGCCTTTGAGACTGTCCATATGAAAACGCTTGCGTATGATACTACAATGGACTGGAAGGAGAAATTAAACAGCCAGATTGCCAATTACAAACATGACCTTATGCAGTTAAAAAAAAAAAAACTGGCAAAGGTTAACGCCGACTATAAACTTAACTGAGTATACCAATGGGCCAATGGGTGCCTGAGAGATCGTTTGCAGTTCCAGCGACAAAATTACAAACAGATGTGGCATTCGGATTCTTCAGCAGATAGAGCCACTAATAGTGATTCTGATGGTCCTATAGGCAACCAACCAACTACATCTGCCTCCCCTTTAGGGGTTGGGGGAAGGTAGGGAGACCACCGCTACCAGGGAGGAAATAGTGTTAAACTTATCTACACATCCCTTAACAGCTATTGAAACTGCAATCCTCAGTAAAGGACTTTCATTTGTTCCCACTGTTAGTTTTGACAGCATACAGTGGGAGGTTGAAAAATATAAACTCAACGGAAAGTTAAAGCTACACAAATTCTTCCATGGAGCAAAGTCACTACCTGGCATACAACATACAAGTGAAATCCTGCCTCAGTTACAGACGCTACAGAGATGCTCCCGCTTTGTCCCAACTACTAACAATGCAGATATAAGATCCTTTAATCGTATGCTTGATTGTACTGTATCCAGTCAGGTATTACCAGAGCTTATCATTAAGAAACAGATTAATAATCTTAATAAAGATGTATTTCAGACATTACGTGGTTTGTCAAGTTACACTGATATTGTGATATGCCCTGCTGATAAGGGTGGGGCTATCGTGATACAGAAACTACAGGTGTACAAACAGGAGTTAGAAAGACAACTCAGTGATAACTCTGTTTATCGCCTGTTAGATTATGACCCTACTCTATTGTTCTCTAGAAAATTACAGACGAGACTACAGGTGGCTGTTAATGAGGGGATGATATCAAAGAAACTTATGATTGTTTTAGTTGTGGACCATCCCGATGTACCTTTGCTTTATTCGGTACACAAAATCCAGAAGTCCTTGACATGCCCTCCGGAAGGACCGATTATAGCAGCACGGGATATTCCAATGATTATCTGCCTATTTAGATGCCGTACTATAGCCATATATTGTTAATCATCCAAGATACCTTTTAGATACCACTGCATTTTTTAATAGATTGCAATGTGTTGACTGTATACTAATGGAAATTCTACTGTGCAGTATTGATATTTCGAGCCTGTACATGGTTATTCCGAATTCAAAGGGTTTAGCAGCAGTTTGTATACACATTAGTGAAAGTCCTCTGTACAAGGGTCCTCACATTGATTAATTTTTAGAGTTCTTAGAGATGGTCCTTACTTGCAATTATTTCTTATTTGATGGCACGCTTTACCAGCAGGTATCAGGGTGTGCGATCTGGTCCATGTGGCCCCGTTATACGCAAATGCTTACATGTTTTGTGCAGAACAGGAAATATTCTTTGAAAATGAGGCGTTTGCTAACAATATTCATCTATATGCAAGGTAGCCTTTACGACTCTTATTGAACAACACAATGCATCGAGGCACCCGCTAAAGTTTACCTATAATATCGACACACATTCAGTGAATTATCTAGATGTCAAGGTAAAATTGGTGAACGCATCTAACTGTACTGAACTATACAAAAATCCAATGATAGCAATACACTACTCCATGCCCGTAGTTTTCATCCTGAGAAGATGAAATTTGGATTACTATATTCACAATTCTTTCGAGATGTACGTATTTGTAATGATGTAGATGTAACCAGTACACATGTTGATAATATAATACAGGGATTTTTGGCGAGAGGTTATGATCTTGAGTCTCTTAATAGAGCTAATGAGTACACCCACAGAAAGCCATGAGTACACCCATAGAACAACTGCTTTCAAAAAAAGAGAACAGGATCGACAGTGCATGTTTGCCATGGGTTAATCATTATAATATTGCCAGCAGGGAGATCACCAAAACTGCTAAAAAAAACTCTGGCCAATTGTAAACAGTGACACTGATCTTTATCTTACCAATACATGCATCATGCCTTGCTTTACGCAGGGAAAAATAATGAAGGACTGAGTCATGCAAACTGACATCACAGGCTTACAATCATCACAGAGTGAACAGTGTCATTTTTTAACACAACAAAAAGGTCGTTATAAATGCTTAAACTCTGTAACATGCAGGGAATTGATGGTTGTGAGATTCCTTCAACATCCACATAGTGGTAAAAAATACGAGATCAAACGTAGGGTGACCTGTACCACCAAGTTCATTATCTATATGATTTGTTGTCCTTGTGGACTTACCTACATTGGGAAGATGGACTGGACCCTAAGGGAATGGATTGCCAATCACAAGTCTTCTATTAGATCTGCTATTGCCACGGGACAGAGTGATCAACCAGTGGCACAACATTTTTTTGACAGCCCGGCATAGCTTGTCGACATTGCGATATATGATCATCGATCATGTGCCAGCTGCCTTACGTGGTGGCAACAGATCATTAACCCTATTGAAAAGGGAGTGCAGGTGGATACATGAACTGGGCACCTTATCCGCTGGTGGCCTTAATTAAAGACTAGGTTTACATTGTTT
This sequence comes from Pseudophryne corroboree, assembly GCF_028390025.1. Taxonomy (NCBI): domain Eukaryota; kingdom Metazoa; phylum Chordata; class Amphibia; order Anura; family Myobatrachidae; genus Pseudophryne; species Pseudophryne corroboree. The sequence goes on from NC_086454.1 coordinate 192,432,553, forward strand.
CTTATAGCTTTATTTGCAACTTGTGTCTGTTTCTTGTAATGATACATTGATTTTGATTTTGTATCACTCTTCGGTTTACATATTATACAGAAGTACGTTCCATTTTTCTGTGTAAGACTGTTATAATAATGATTTAAAAACATGTCAGCATTTAAAAACATGTCAGCATTAAGATCCACATATTATATAGCTTCTCATATGTGCTGTACTTGTTTTACATGAATTATGTTCTGTAGTGTTGTGATGTATTATTAGTGCTCCTGTCTTCATTGTAATATGGTAGTTTGCATCTCCTGCATATATTTTATCAGTGTTTTTTCTTATTTTTTGTTTATATGTAACTAGCCGTCCATGGTAACGGGCAAGGGAAGGTGACGCAATCTCTGTGCGTCTACACACCTGACCCGCATGCCAGGACGTCTACACGTGGTGGCGGGACCTTATGTAAGGTATGTTTTTATTTGTACACTTATCCTGGTGACAAAGTAAGCTTTGAAATGTTGAACATTACCAGTGTCTGATTGTGGATTTTATCCGAGTGCTGCCTTCAGTGTTCTGCTTCTATTCGGTAACCCCACCAGGTCACCAAGGAGGGAACCGGGCAGGTGATTTAAAGATGGAGCCACGCTAGTCATGGCTCTATCTATCTCTAGGCATGCCCGCCCGGGCGTGCCTATCGCTGAGAGCGTCCCCCTCCGCCTGGGCGCGTCCGTGATGGAGACGTGCCCCATTCACTTGAATGGAGAGCATCTCCGTCTGTGCACCCGGGCAGAGATGCTTTGAATGGAGCATCACTGTGCACTACTGACGTGACTACATGGACGGATCGCCTAATCACGCCGGGAGTGCATGTTTGCAATGGAGCCGCCTCAGATGAGTGCAGCTTCATCTGTAATTATTAGGAGTGCTGCCACAACTTTTTGCTTATAAAATTATATTTATCTATCTATATAGATGATTACAAAAAAGACTGCGGCACTCGCAGACTTTCAACAATGTTGATTATATTCAAAAGCTCAAGATAGCCAACGTTTCGGGGTTATCAACCCCTTTGTCAAGGTGTCTGATGTGAGTGAGAGTATCTATCTATCTATCTATCTATCTATATATTGGGTTGCCATAAACCAAGACACAAATATAATGCAGTGAGGCCTCCAACTATTCCATTCTAAAAATATGGAATATTTTCCCCAAAAAGAGCGAACATGAAAGGGTTTATCAACATCTGAAGAATGCTTTTTCTAGCTACGGCTGATACAACTATCAGTAATTTTCAAACTCCCTGCGCTACTTGAGTATTCAGCGAAACCAATGAACCTTTTACCAGCAGAGTAATCACTTGGATGCGTTATATAGACGACATCTTCGTTATCTGGGAGGGAGATGAAAAACCTCTGAAAGAATTCATCCAACGACTAAACAACAATGATCTGAATCTCAAACTGACTTATGAGATCAGTAAAGAGTCCATCCCATTTCTGGATCTCAGAATTTATAGGGATAAGAATGGAATGCTGGCAACAGAACTCTATAGGAAGGACACGGCCACTAACAGCTTGTTACTCAGTACCAGCTCACATCTTCCTGCTACAGTCCAGAACATACCTAGGGGCGAGTTCCTGAGACTAAGACGGAACTGCTCAGATGATGAGATATATAAAATCAAGAGTAAAGAACTCACAGGAAGATTGAGAGAGCCAGCAGAACCCTTCTCCACATTGATAGGCAATCACTTATCCTTCAGGAGAGCAAGAGATCAACACAGTTGAAGGAAATAAAAAAACCTGAGATACTATTTGTTGGGGATTTTTGCCAGGAGTGGAAGGAGATTAGGGGGATAATCAACAAACACTGGCCTCTACTACTTAATGACCCAGACTTGGCAAACAATCTGGGCCCAGCAGTGTCAATGAGCTGGAAAAAATTGCCAAATATAGGGGATAAGCTGGTCAAGAGCCATTTTTGTTGTTTTCCAAGACGAGAAAGCAAAATCAAAGGCACATACCCCTGTGGATCATGTGCAGTTTGTGCACATGTCGAAACAATACCAAATATCACGGATAGGAATGGGAACGAACTTGAAATGCATGAGTTCTCCAATTGCCAGACATCTAATGTCATCTACTGTATCCAATGCCCATGTAAAATGTTATATGTGGGAATGACCACCAGAATGGTCAAAACCCGCATCTTGGAACACATGGGCAACATTAGAAATGTAGAAACAGACTTAATGAGATTCAGACAGGTAACATCGGTAGCCAGACACTTCCAACGAAAACATTCTAAATCTCCACGCGAACTCAAGTTCTGCTGCCTTGAGAAATTGCGAATGGGTATCAGGGGAGGTGATTCCTCTAGATAATTACAAAAATTGGAAAGTACAGATATGTCCACATACATCTTTGCTATATCCCGCCATGTATGGCACAGTTTTGCATGCCATAGACTCAGAGATTTAGCCATGCCTTGTGATTTTTCTTAATTTGCTTCTTTAATATGTTACTTTATACATATTCTATTATGGCAAACAAATTTTTTTAAATTCATCCACTCGCTACTCGTGAAAAACAGCTTAGCCGTGTTTTGCATGTTGTGCCAAATTTGTAAAAAAGCAAAGATGTAAGTGGACAAGTGGACAATAGACAGGCTATATGTCTGAGAAAATTCTGGTTTGTCTACAAAAATAATGGTCTTGAGACCAGAGATAGTTTGAGAACAACTACCACAGCGCTGATTTTATCGAGTAGAAATCTAATCATTGACATTTGCATATTTGAGTGCTATCATATCTCTTTGCGCAATACTGCTCTAATTATATGGTCGTTGTTAGCGCATGCGCCCAGTTAGGCGATGTGTTCTTCTACGGTGTTAAAACCATTTAAACATGATCTCCATTGTAGCATGTGCTTCTTTAACTTAACTCACTCTTCTGCTCATGAATTAGAAATTGTACCACTATGGAGATAACATATGTGAATTTTTGAACGCATACCCCACATACCTGTTTATGCGCTCTCTCTTTGAGTAAACAAGGGCTGCGCATTTATATTTTAGTTATTGTGTTCCTACATACGGTCTACATTATCTCTTTATAACAGGTTCAGAGACAGCATGGTTATTATCTGTTCTCTTACATGAATGGCCTTTTTGGTCATAATTGTATCTTGTCATTGTGGATACAAAAGAACGTATTAAATTACATCTGCACAGCCACTGCAGTCTGAATAATAGACTGACAGACGAAGTGTACACATGTTACACACCTATATTGTCCTTTTATGCATATATAAGGACGAGGAATGACCTGGAAGACCTACGCAGGGGTTCCCTTTGAGGTAATTCTGAAACTCACATTTGTGATCTGTATTGATTATTATAGTATCATAGCGCTCAATATCTCTTTATCCAAATAGTAATTATATCCTTTAAAGAGTAGCTAACGTCAGAACTATGTCAGTGATTTTTAGACTAATTTAGTCTTGGTAATGGGTGATATTAATAACCGTTACAGCACAAAAAATCTTTAGTAATATATCACTAAGCTTGGCATTTAATTATGTTTGCCCTAATTTCATTGGATAAGTTAATCACTATCCGCGCATAGCAATTTTGGGCAATAATTACGTAAGTGTTCACTCTCAGGCTATCAAACATACCTATATGCCTGGCTATAGAGATTCATTTTAAATTATGAAATAAAAGTTACATTTTATTAACTTATAATCATTTCAAAAGAGTGCGCCACACACTAAGCTCCTTTTTAGTGTAGTACCCACTAATGGTCTACACTAATAACCATTAGAAAAATATACTATAACTCTAGCTTAGTGGCGCACCTCCAACCCAATATAATCTTGTTTTTTTTCAAAAAAGAAAGGACCACTAATTTCTCTTATTGGTTGGTTTTCTCTTAATTATATTGATAATTTTGTTGTGACCTGTGCATTGTCCCCCAGACTTTCTGTCTTTCCCTAGAGAGCTATTTGAGTTCCCTCAGGTGGAATACCCAAATATTGCCCATACAGGAGTTAAAAGTAGACAGTTTACCAAATGATGATTTACATAACCCCATACCTGGACCCAAAATCTCCTTATTATCAGACATCCCCATAAACAATACATCAATCCTGCCATTTGAGATCAACACACCTGGGACATTGTCAGGACACGTGAACAGTGTCACTTCAGGAGGGCTCCGGTGTCTGCAAAGCTATTATGATCCTCTGCAGGTTTCCCGGTTACTCCAGTGTTTGCTGTGCGTACTAGTTTCCAAACTGCAGCACCTTCCCAAGCTGATTACACAGGACCACAGAATACTGATTGCAGCAATGTTCTCAGACCAGTTGTTAACTATTTGTGTGCCTGAGGTTTATTCAAGCTCCTGTGTGCAGTCTATGATATTTTCTGACATTGCTGCATTCCATAGTTTCTATCTGATCTCCACTTCACTAACTTAATATAAGTCCAGCCTGCAAATTACCCTGCAGTCAATCACAGCCCAGCAAAGGGTTTAAAGGAAGTCCAGCTGCAGCATTCTGGGCCTGTGCAACTAGTTACATTGTATGTGTGACAAGTGAACCTACATTGTGTCTTCTGTGCAGTTACCAGGTCCAGTGTTACCTCTCCAGCCAGTAGCCAGTCCAGTTTAGCTGTATTCCTAAGCCGGTAGTCAGTCTGGTCCAGCAGCATTTCATCAGCCAGTAGCCAGTCTGGTCCAGCTGTATTCCTCAGCTGGTAGCCACTCCGGTCCAGCAGCATCTCTTCAGCTGGTAGACAGTCCGGTCCAGCAGTGTCTCATCAGCTGGTAGGCAGTACAGTTCAGCTGTATTCCTCAGCCAATAGCCAGTCTGGTCCAGCAGCATCTCTTCAGCCAATAGTCATTCCTATCCTGCTGTATTCTCCAGCCAGTAGCCAATCTGTTTCAGCTATAATTCCTCAGCCGGTAGCCAGTCTGGAATATAATAACTTGGTGGTTCTTTACCTGAAATATATACCAACGACAGTTCTCACTGCTACCCAAGTCCCATGCAAAAGAGCTATATACAGCATCCTTGCTTTCAGCCCAGAGTCGCAGCCGTTGGACACCAGTCATCATCTGAAGCAGGTAACAACGTGCATCACACCGTGACAGACATGAGTGGTCCTCTATCATCCCCATACGGTACCTATAATGAGGTAATAAATATGTCCTATGTAATATGTTTAGGACGCTGCAGGATCTATCTTAATGGATTTTTTAAATGTTCGTAATAGTTTTTTGGTACTTAAAGATGTGAACTGGTCCCTCCACTATACCAACCCGTCTTCATAGTATCATATTGTAAGGGAGTATGAAGAAACGAGTAATGTACCGAGATCGCTTTAAAAGAAGAAATCTCGTTAGTCAAAAAAATTGTCCAAGGAGTTATTATAATCATTTGGAGAAAGTGCCCTGGAGAGACCAGCCAAATAATGTTGGGCTTGTAAATAGGCAAAGGAAAAAGGTCTGAGCATTGGGAATTTCTACACTGCAAACGTCAATGGTTTCCTTGATTCACAGTTTATGAGTTGTTGTATATTAGTAATACCCTGTCTATCCCATTATGTAAAAGGGTAACCAACATTCCCATTTTGAAACTTTGGGTTAGATGCTAAAAGAATAAAAAGAGACACATATGGGTTCAAAGAATGTTTATGACGTAGGATGAGTAGGCATTATGTTTGAACCAATATAATGTAGGTATCTCTTCATCATGTAAGTGTAGAAAAGAAACTAAACTAACACAATTCAAGAAAGCCGCCTCCAGCGCAGCATTGGAATACATGCTTTTGCCATTGAGCAAGTCCTAAGTGACCAGCGTGACTGTATTCAGTGATATTATGTAGGTAAATACCTTTGTTGGATCTGTTTTCTTGAAGTTTTACAAGACCAATACTTGCCTTCTTACCACTACAAATAAATGTAAGTATTATCCTCTCAATTTCCAAAGTATCTTGTTTAGGAAATTAAATGGGAAGAGACTGTGGGGGTCATGCTGACACTATCGCACGCTGCAGTTTATCACAGTGGTGCGATCGGGTCAGAACTGCGCATGCTCCGAAAGCTGTCGTTGCGTTACGATTGCCTCTGCCTGATTGACAGGCAGAGACGGTCTCTGGGCGGGGGCGGAACGGCGGCATTTGGCCACGTTTTGTGGGCGCGGTCCAGCCAATGCAGGCGTGGCTGGACCGTGCGGGTGGCGGGCCGCAGCAGCTGCATGACATCACACGCAGCCGCTGCGGGCCGGGGAGCGACGAGTAGCTCCCGGCCAGCACGCTAAAGCTGCGCTTGCCGGGAGCTACTCCTAAAGTCCAAAAGCATCACAGCTGTGCGATGCTTTTGCACTTCTGCAGGGAGTGCCGGCAGTGACATGCGGGGCGGGATAGCTCTGTGCTGGGCGTCCCCCCGCATGTGTATGGTCAGGATCGTAGCCCTGCAAAACTTGAATACCAAGCCCTCCTTGGTATTGTTTGTCTGGTATGCACAGTCTGGTTAGCACAGTTTGTAAGGTGTTGGGTTTGCACTATCAAATTAAGACTGTCATTGGTTTGAATCCCATGTTATCATGTTTTTATTTTACTAGTGTGGTTTGTGGCTCTATAATATGAATGCCTATGTCTTTTAACAACAATAGTCAAGTCTTCCAATGGACTTTTTAGTGAAACCCAATAGATAGCTTTATTTTCTCTTTGTTTACTCAAATATTGAATGCTTATGTCTTATAAATTTAGTAGGAAAGTATTCTAATGACTTGCTTATGACACTCCATAGAATATATTATGTTTAGTACCTTGGACACTGTAGCTTATTCACTTAAATCTCTGATAAATTGTGTGTCTGCTATGCACAGTCTGCTTAGCACAGTTAGTAAGGTGTTGGGTTTGCACTATCAAATTAAGACTGTCATTGGTTCGAATCCCATGTTATCGTGTTTTTATTTTACTAGTGTGGTTTGTGGCTCTATAATATGAATGCCTATGTCTTTTAACAACAATAGTCAAGTCTTCCAAAGGACTTTTTAGTGAAACCCAATAGATAGCTTTTTTTCTATTTGTTTTCTCAAATATTGAATGCTTATGTCTTATAAATGTAGTAGGAAAGTATTCTAATGACTTGCTTATGACACCCCATAGAATATATTATGTTTAGTACCTTGGACACTGTAGCTTATTCACTTAAATCTCTGATAAATTGGGTGTCTGCTATACACAGTCTGGTTAGCACAGTTAGTAAGGTGTTGGGTTTGCACTATCAAATTAAGACTGTCATTGGTTCGAATCCCATGTTATCATGTTTTTATTTTACTAGTGTCGTTTGTGGATCTATAATATGAATGCCTATGTCTTTTAACAACAATAGTCAAGTCTTCCAATGGACTTTTTAGTGACACCCAATAGATAGCTTTATTTTCTCTTTGTTTACTCAAATATTGAATGCTTATGTCTTATAAATTTAGTAGGAAAGTATTCTAATGACTTGCTTATGACACCCCATAGAATATATTATGTTTAGTACCTTGGACACTGTAGCTTATTCACTGAAATCTCTGATAAATTGTGTGTTTGGTATGCACAGTCTGGTTAGCACAGTTAGTAAAGTGTTGGGTTTGCACTATCAAATTAAGACTGTCTTTGGTTCGAATCCCATGTTATCATGTTTTTATTTTACTAGTGTGGTTTGTGGCTCTATAATATGAATGCCTATGTCTTTTAACAACAATAGTCAAGTCTTCCAATGGACTTTTTAGTGACACCCAATAGATAGCTTTATTTTCTCTTTGTTTATTTAAATATTGAATGCTTATGTTTTATAAATTTAGTAGGAAAGTATTCTAATGACTTGCTTATGACACCCCATAGAATATATTATGTTTAGTACCTTGGACACTGTAGCTTATTCACTTAAATCTCTGATAAATTGTGTGTCTGGTATGCACAGTCTGGTTAGCACAGTTAGTAAGGTGTTGGGTTTGCACTATCAAATTAAGACTGTCATTGGTTCGAATCCCATGTTATCATGTTTTTATCTTACTAGTGTGGTTTGTGGCTCTATAATATGAATGCCTATGTCTTTTAACAACAATAGTCAAGTCTACCAATGGACTTTTTAGTGAAACCCAATAGATAGCTTTATTTTCTCTTTGTTTACTCAAATATCGAATGCTTATGTCTTATAAATTTAGTAGGGAAGTATTCTAATGACTTGCTTATGACACCCCATAGAATATATTATGTTTAGTACCTTGGACACTGTAGCTTATTCACTTAAATCTCTGATAAATTGTGTGTCTGCTATGCACAATGTGGTTAGCACAGTTAGTAAGGTGTTGGGTTTGCACTATCAAATTAAGACTGTCATTGGTTCGAATCCCATGTTATCATGTTTTTATTTTACTAGTGTGGTTTGTGGCTCTATAATATGAATGCCTATGTCTTTTAACAACAATAGTCAAGTCTTCCAATGGACTTTTTAGTCACACCCAATAGATAGCTTTATTTTCTCTTTGTTTACTCAAATATTGAATGCTTATATCTGATAAATTTAGTAGGAAAGTATTCTGACTTGCTTATGACACCCCATAGAATATATTATGTTTAGTACCTTGGACACTGTAGCTTATTCACTGAAATCTCTGATAAATTGTGTGTTTGGTATGCACAGTCTGGTTAGCACAGTTAGTAAAGTGTTGGGTTTGCACTATCAAATTAAGACTGTCTTTGGTTCGAATCCCATGTTATCATGTTTTTATTTTACTAGTGTGGTTTGTGGCTCTATAATATGAATGCCTATGTCTTTTAACAACAATAGTCAAGTCTTCCAATGGACTTTTTAGTGACACCCAATAGATAGCTTTATTTTCTCTTTGTTTATTTAAATATTGAATGCTTATGTTTTATAAATTTAGTAGGAAAGTATTCTAATGACTTGCTTATGACACCCCATAGAATATATTATGTTTAGTACCTTGGACACTGTAGCTTATTCACTGAAATCTCTGATAAATTGTGTGTTTGGTATGCACAGTCTGGTTAGCACAGTTAGTAAAGTGTTGGGTTTGCACTATCAAATTAAGACTGTCTTTGGTTCGAATCCCATGTTATCATGTTTTTATTTTACTAGTGTGGTTTGTGGCTCTATAATATGAATGCCTATGTCTTTTAACAACAATAGTCAAGTCTTCCAATGGACTTTTTAGTGACACCCAATAGATAGCTTTATTTTCTCTTTGTTTATTTAAATATTGAATGCTTATGTTTTATAAATTTAGTAGGAAAGTATTCTAATGACTTGCTTATGACACCCCATAGAATATATTATGTTTAGTACCTTGGACACTGTAGCTTATTCACTTAAATCTCTGATAAATTGTGTGTCTGGTATGCACACTCTGGTTAGCACAGTTAGTAAGGTGTTGGGTTTGCACTATCAAATTAAGACTGTCATTGGTTCGAATCCCATGTTATCATGTTTTTATTTTACTAGTGTGGTTTGTGGCTCTATAATATGAATGCCTATGTCTTTTAACAACAATAGTCAAGTCTTCCAATGGACTTTTTAGTGTAACCCAATAGATAGCTTTATTTTCTCTTTGTTTACTCAAATATTGAATGCTTATGTCTTATAAATTTAGTAGGGAAGTATTCTAATGACTTGCTTATGACACCCCATAGAATATATTATGTTTAGTACCTTGGACACTGTAGCTTATTCACTTAAATCTCTGATAAATTGTGTGTCTGCTATGCACAATGTGGTTAGCACAGTTAGTAAGGTGTTGGGTTTGCACTATCAAATTAAGACTGTCATTGGTTCGAATCCCATGTTATCATGTTTTTATTTTACTAGTGTGGTTTGTGGCTGTATAATATGAATGCCTATGTCTTTTAACAACAATAGTCAAGCCTTCCAATGGACTTTATAGTCACACCAAATAGATAGCTTTATTTTCTCTTTGTTTACTCAAATATTGAATGCTTATATCTGATAAATTTAGTAGGAAAGTATTCTGACTTGCTTATGACACCCCATAGAATATATTATGTTTAGTACCTTGGACACTGTAGCTTATTCACTTAAATCTCTGATAAATTGTGTTTCTGGTATGCACAGTCTGGTTAGCACAGTTAGTAAGGTGTTGGGATTGCAGTATCAAATTAAGACTATCATTGGTTCGAATCCCATGTTATCATGTTTTTATTTTACTAGTGTGGTTTGTGGCTCTATAATATGAATGCCTATGTCTTTTAACAACAATAGTCAAGTCTTCCAATGGACTTTTTAGTGAAACCCTATAAGTAGCTTTATTTTCTCTTTGTTTACTCAAATATTGAATGCTTATGTCTTATAAATTTAGTAGGAAAGTATTCTAATGACTTGCTTATGACACCCCATAGAATATATTATGTTTAGTACCTTGGACACTGTAGCTTATTCACTTAAATCTCTGATAAATTGTGTGTCTGGTATGCACAGTCTGGTTAGCACAGTTAGTAAGGTGTTGGGTTTGCACTATCAAATTAAGACTGTCATTGGTTCGAATCTCATGTTATCATGTTTTTATTTTACTAGTGTGGTTTGTGGCTCTATAATATGAATTCCTATGTCTTTTAACAACAATAGTCAAGTCTACCAATGGACTTTTTAGTGAAACCCAATAGATAGCTTTATTTTCTCTTTGTTTACTCAAATATCGAATGCTTATGTCTTATAAATTTAGTAGGAAAGTATTCTAATGACTTGCTTATGACACCCCATAGAATATATTATGTTTAGTACCTTGGACACTGTGGCTTATTCACTTAAATCTCTGATAAATTGTGTGTCTGGTATGCACAGTCTGGTTAGCACAGTTAGTAAGGTGTTGGGTTTGCACTATCAAATTAAAACTGTCATTGGTTCGAATCCCATGTTATCACGTTTTTATTTTACTAGTGTGGTTTGTGGCTCTATAATATGAATGCCTATGTCTTATAACAACAATAGTCAAGTCTTCCAATGGACTTTTTAGTGGAACCCAATAGATAGCTTTATTTTCTCTTTGTTTACTCAAATATTGAATGCTTATGTCTTATAAATTTAGTTAGAACGTATTCTAATGACTTGCTTATGACACCCCATAGAATATATTATGTTTAGTACCTTGGACACTGTAGCTTATTCACTTAAATCTCTGATAAATTGTGCATCTGGTAGGCACAGTCTGGTTAGCACAGTTAGTAAGGTGTTGGGTTATCACTATCTAATTAGGACTGTCATTGGTTCGATTCCCATGTTATCATGTTTTCATTTTACTAATGTGGTTTGTGGCTCTATAATATGAATGCCTATCTCTTTTAACAACAATAGTCAAGTCTCCCAATGGACTTTTTAGTGAACCCCAATAGATAGCTTTATTTTCTCTTTGTTTACTCAAATATTGAATGCTTATATCTTATAAATTTAGTAGGAAAGTATTCTAATGACTTGCTTATGACACCCCATAGAATATATTATGTTTAGTACCTTGGACACTGTAGCTTATTCACTTAAATCTCTGATAAATTGTGTGTCTGCTATGCACAATGTGGTTAGCACAGTTAGTAAGGTGTTGGGTTTGCACTATCAAATTAAGACTGTCATTGGTTCGAATCCCATGTTATCATGTTTTTATTTTACAAGTGTGGTTTGTGGCTCTATAATATGAATGCCTATGTCTTTTAACAACAATAGTCAAGCCTTCCAATGGACTTTATAGTCACACCAAATAGATAGCTTTATTTTCTCTTTGTTTACTCAAATATTGAATGCTTATATCTGATAAATTTAGTAGGAAAGTATTCTGACTTGCTTATGACACCCCATAGAATATATTATGTTTAGTACCTTGGACACTGTAGCTTATTCACTTAAATCTCTGATAAATTGTGTTTCTGGTATGCACAGTCTGGTTAGCACAGTTAGTAAGGTGTTGGGATTGCAGTATCAAATTAAGACTATCATTGGTTCGAATCCCATGTTATCATGTTTTTATTTTACTAGTGTGGTTTGTGGCTCTATAATATGAATGCCTATGTCTTTTAACAACAATAGTCAAGTCTTCCAATGGACTTTTTAGTGAAACCCTATAAATAGCTTTATTTTCTCTTTGTTTACTCAAATATTGATTGCTTATGTCTTATAAATTTAGTAGGAAAGTATTCTAATGACTTGCTTATGACACCCCATAGAATATATTATGTTTAGTACCTTGGACACTGTAGCTTATTCACTTAAATCTCTGATAAATTGTGTGTCTGGTATGCACAGTCTGGTTAGCACAGTTAGTAAGGTGTTGGGTTTGCACTATCAAATTAAGACTGTCATTGGTTCGAATCTCATGTTATCATGTTTTTATTTTACTAGTGTGGTTTGTGGCTCTATAATATGAATTCCTATGTCTTTTAACAACAATTGTCAAGTCTACCAATGGACTTTTTAGTGAAACCCAATAGATAGCTTTATTTTCTCTTTGTTTACTCAAATATCGAATGCTTATGTCTTATAAATTTAGTAGGAAAGTATTCTAATGACTTGCTTATGACACCCCATAGAATATATTATGTTTAGTACCTTGGACACTGTGGCTTATTCACTTAAATCTCTGATAAATTGTGTGTCTGGTATGCACAGTCTGGTTAGCACAGTTAGTAAGGTGTTGGGTTTGCACTATCAAATTAAAACTGTCATTGGTTCGAATCCCATGTTATCACGTTTTTATTTTACTAGTGTGGTTTGTGGCTCTATAATATGAATGCCTATGTCTTATAACAACAATAGTCAAGTCTTCCAATGGACTTTTTAGTGGAACCCAATAGATAGCTTTATTTTCTCTTTGTTTACTCAAATATTGAATGCTTATGTCTTATAAATTTAGTTAGAACGTATTCTAATGACTTGCTTATGACACCCCATAGAATATATTATGTTTAGTACCTTGGACACTGTAGCTTATTCACTTAAATCTCTGATAAATTGTGCATCTGGTAGGCACAGTCTGGTTAGCACAGTTAGTAAGGTGTTGGGTTATCACTATCTAATTAGGACTGTCATTGGTTCGATTCCCATGTTATCATGTTTTCATTTTACTAATGTGGTTTGTGGCTCTATAATATGAATGCCTATCTCTTTTAACAACAATAGTCAAGTCTCCCAATGGACTTTTTAGTGAACCCCAATAGATAGCTTTATTTTCTCTTTGTTTACTCAAATATTGAATGCTTATGTCTTATAAATTTAGTAGGAAAGTATTCTAATGACTTGCTTATGACACCCCATAGAATATATTATGTTTAGTACCTTGGACACTGTAGCTTATTCACTTAAATCTCTGATAAATTGTGTGTCTGCTATGCACAATGTGGTTAGCACAGTTAGTAAGGTGTTGGGTTTGCACTATCAAATTAAGACTGTCATTGGTTCGAATCCCATGTTATCATGTTTTTATTTTACAAGTGTGGTTTGTGGCTCTATAATATGAATGCCTATGTCTTTTAACAACAATAGTCAAGCCTTCCAATGGACTTTATAGTCACCCCAAATAGATAGCTTTATTTTCTCTTTGTTTACTCAAATATTGAATGCTTATATCTGATAAATTTAGTAGGAAAGTATTCTGACTTGCTTATGACACCCCATAGAATATATTATGTTTAGTACCTTGGACACTGTAGCTTATTCACTTAAATCTCTGATAAATTGTGTTTCTGGTATGCACAGTCTGGTTAGCACAGTTAGTAAGGTGTTGGGATTGCAGTATCAAATTAAGACTATCATTGGTTCGAATCCCATGTTATCATGTTTTTATTTTACTAGTGTGGTTTGTGGCTCTATAATATGAATGCCTATGTCTTTTAACAACAATAGTCAAGTCTTCCAATGGACTTTTTAGTGAAACCCTATAAATAGCTTTATTTTCTCTTTGTTTACTCAAATATTGATTGCTTATGTCTTATAAATTTAGTAGGAAAGTATTCTAATGACTTGCTTATGACACCCCATAGAATATATTATGTTTAGTACCTTGGACACTGTAGCTTATTCACTTAAATCTCTGATAAATTGTGTGTCTGGTATGCACAGTCTGGTTAGCACAGTTAGTAAGGTGTTGGGTTTGCACTATCAAATTAAGACTGTCATTGGTTCGAATCTCATGTTATCATGTTTTTATTTTACTAGTGTGGTTTGTGGCTCTATAATATGAATTCCTATGTCTTTTAACAACAATAGTCAAGTCTACCAATGGACTTTTTAGTGAAACCCAATAGATAGCTTTATTTTCTCTTTGTTTACTCAAATATCGAATGCTTATGTCTTATAAATTTAGTAGGAAAGTATTCTAATGACTTGCTTATGACACCCCATAGAATATATTATGTTTAGTACCTTGGACACTGTGGCTTATTCACTTAAATCTCTGATAAATTGTGTGTCTGGTATGCACAGTCTGGTTAGCACAGTTAGTAAGGTGTTGGGTTTGCACTATCAAATTAAAACTGTCATTGGTTCGAATCCCATGTTATCACGTTTTTATTTTACTAGTGTGGTTTGTGGCTCTATAATATGAATGCCTATGTCTTATAACAACAATAGTCAAGTCTTCCAATGGACTTTTTAGTGGAACCCAATAGATAGCTTTATTTTCTCTTTGTTTACTCAAATATTGAATGCTTATGTCTTATAAATTTAGTTAGAACGTATTCTAATGACTTGCTTATGACACCCCATAGAATATATTATGTTTAGTACCTTGGACACTGTAGCTTATTCACTTAAATCTCTGATAAATTGTGCATCTGGTAGGCACAGTCTGGTTAGCACAGTTAGTAAGGTGTTGGGTTATCACTATCTAATTAGGACTGTCATTGGTTCGATTCCCATGTTATCATGTTTTCATTTTACTAATGTGGTTTGTGGCTCTATAATATGAATGCCTATCTCTTTTAACAACAATAGTCAAGTCTCCCAATGGACTTTTTAGTGAACCCCAATAGATAGCTTTATTTTCTCTTTGTTTACTCAAATATTGAATGCTTATGTCTTATAAATTTAGTTAGAAAGTATTCTAATGACTTGCTTATGACACCCCATAGAATATATTATGTTTAGTACCTTGGACACTGTAGCTTATTCACTTAAATCTCTGATAAATTGTACATCTGGTATGCACAGTCTGGTTAGAACAGTTAGTAAGGTGTTGGGTTATCACTATCTAATTAGGTCTGTCATTGGTTTGAATCCCACGTTATCATGTTTTTATTTTACTAGTGTGGTTTGTGGCTCTATAATATGAATGCCTATGTCTTATAACAACAATAGTCAAGTCTTCCAATGGACTTTTTAGTGAAACCCAATAGATAGCTTTATTTTCTCTTTGTTTACTCAAATATTGAATGCTTATGTCTTATAAATGTAGTAGGAAAGTATTCTAATGACTTGCTTATGACACCCCATAGAATATATTATGTTTAGTACCTTGGACACTGTAGCTTATTCACTTAAATCTCTGATAAATTGTGCATCTGGTAGGCACAGTCTGGTTAGCACAGTTAGTAAGGTGTTGGGTTAACACTATCTAATTAGGACTGTCATTGGTTCGAATCCCACGTTATCATGTTTTTATTTTACTAGTGTGGTTTGTGGCTCTATAATATGAATGCCTATGTCTTATAACAACAATAGTCAAGTCTTCCAATGGACTTTTTAGTGAAACCCAATAGATAGCTTTATTTTCTCTTTGTTTACTCAAATATTGAATGCTTATGTCTTATAAATTTAGTAGGAAAGTATTCTAATGACCTGCTTATGACACCCCATAGAATATATTATGTTTAGTACCTTGGACACTGTAGCTTATTCACTTAAATCTCTGATAAATTGTGTGTCTGGTATGCACAGTCTGGTTAGCACAGTTAGTAAGGTGTTGGGTTTGCATTATCAAATTAAGACTGTCATTGGTTCAAATCCCATGTTATCATTTGTTTATTTTACTAGTGTGGTTTGTGGCTCTTTAATATGAATTCCTATGTCTTTTAACAACAATAGTCAAGTCTCCCAATGGACTTTTTAGTGAACCCCAATAGATAGCTTTATTTTCTCTTTGTTTACTCAAATATTGAATGCTTATGTCTTATAAATTTAGTTAGAAAGTTTTCTAATGACTTGCTTATGACACCCCATAGAATATATTATGTTTAGTACCTTGGACACTGTAGCTTATTCACTTAAATCTCTGATAAATTGTGTGTTTGGTATGCACAGTCTGGTTAGCACAGTTAGTAAGGTGTTGGGTTTGCATTATCAAATTAAGACTGTCATTGGTTCAAATCCCATGTTATCATGTGTTTATTTTACTAGTGTGGTTTGTGGCTCTTTAATATGAATTCCTATGTCTTTTAACAACAATAGTCAAGTCTCCCAATGGACTTTTTAGTGAACCCCAATAGATAGCTTTATTTTCTCTTTGTTTACTCAAATATTGAATGCTTATGTCTTATAAATTTAGTTAGAAAGTATTCTAATGACTTGCTTATGACACCCCATAGAATATATTATGTTTAGTACCTTGGACACTGTAGCTTATTCACTTAAATCTCTGATAAATTGTGTGTTTGGTATGCACAGTCTGGTTAGCACAGTTAGTAAGGTGTTGGGTTTGCATTATCAAATTAAGACTGTCATTGGTTCAAATCCCATGTTATCATGTTTTTATTTTACTAGTGTGGTTTGTGGCTCTATAATATGAATGCCTATGTCTTTTAACAACAATAGTCAAGTCTTCCAATGGACTATATAGTGAAACCCAATAGATAGCTTTATTATCTCTTTGTTTACTCAAATATTGAATGCTTATGTCTTATAAATTTAGTCGGAAAGTATTCTAATGACTTGCTTATGACACCCCATAGAATATATTATGTTTAGTACCTTGGACACTGTAGCTTATTCACTTAAATCTCTGATACATTGTGAATCTGGTATGCACAGTCTGGTTAGCACAGTTAGTAAGGTGTTGGTTTAACACTATCTAATTAAGACTGTCATTGATTCGAATCCCACGTTATCATGTTTTTATTTTACTAGTGTGGTTTGTGGCTCTATAATATGAATGCCTATGTCTTTTAACAACAATAGTTAAGTCTTCCAATAGACTTTTTAGTGAAACCCAATAGATAGCTTTATTTTCTCTTTGTTTACTCAAATATTGAATGCTTATGTCTTATAAATGTAGTAGGAAAGTATTCTAATGACTTGTTTATGACACCCCATAGAATATATTATGTTTAGTACCTTGGACACTGTAGCTTATTCACTTAAATCTCTGATAAATTGTGTGTCTGGTATGCATAGTCTGGTTAGCACAGTTAGTAAGATGTTGGGATTGCACTATCAAATTAAGACTGTTATTGGTTTGAATCCCATGTTATCATGTTTTTATTTTACTAGTGTGGTTTGTGGCTCTATAATATGAATGCCTATGTCTTATAACAACAATAGTCAAGTCTTTCAATGGACTTTTTAGTGAAACCCAATAGATAGCTTTATTTTCTCTTTGTTTACTCAAATATTGAATGCTTATGTCTTATAAATTTAGTAGGAAAGTATTCTAATGACTTGCTTATGACACCCCATAGAATATATTATGTTTAGTACCTTGGACACTGTAGCTTATTCACTTAAATCTCTGATAAATTGTACATTTGGTATGCACAGTCTGGTTAGCACAGTTAGTAAGGTGTTGGGTTTGCACTATCAAATTAAGACTGTTATTGGTTCGAATCCCATGTTATCATGTTTTTATTTTACTAGTGTGGTTTGTGGCTCTGTAATATGAATGCCTATGTCTTATAACAACAATAGTCAAGTCTTCCAATGGACTTTTTAGTGAAACCCAATAGATAGCTTTATTTTCTCTTTGTTTACTCAAATATTGAATGCTTATGTCTTATAAATTTAGTAGGAAAGTATTCTAATGACCTGCTTATGACACCCCATAGAATATATTATGTTTAGTACCTTGGACACTGTAGCTTATTCACTTAAATCTCTGATAAATTGTGCATCTGGTATGCACAGTCTGGTTAGCACAGTTAGTAAGGTGTTGGGTTAACACTGTTTAATTAGGACTGTCATTGGTTCGAATCCCACGTTTTCATGTTTTTATTTTACTAGTGTGGTTTGTGGCTCTATAATATGAATGCCTATGTCTTTTAACAACAATAGTCAAGTCTTCCAATAGACTTTTTAGTGAAACCCAATAGATAGCTTTATTTTCTCTTTGTTTACTCAAATATTGAATGCTTATGTCTTATAAATTTAGTAGGAAAGTATTCTAATGACTTGCTTATGACACCCCATAGAATATATTATGTTTAGTACCTTGGACACTGTAGCTTATTCACTTAAATCTCTGATACATTGTGAATCTGGTATGCACAGTCTGGTTAGCACAGTTAGTAAGGTGTTGGTTTAACACTATCTAATTAAGACTGTCATTGATTCGAATCCCACGTTATCATGTTTTTATTTTACTAGTGTGGTTTGTGGCTCTATAATATGAATGCCTGTCTTTTAACAACAATAGTCAAGTCTTCCAATAGACTTTTTAGTGAAACCCAATAGATAGCTTTATTTTCTCTTTGTTTACTCAAATATTGAATGCTTATGTCTTATAAATGTAGTAGGAAAGTATTCTAATGACTTGCTTATGACACCCCATAGAATATATTATGTTTAGTACCTTGGACACTGTAGCTTATTCACTTAAATCTCTGATAAATTGTGTGTCTGGTATGCATAGTCTGGTTAGCACAGTTAGTAAGGTGTTGGGATTGCACTATCAAATTAAGACTGTTATTGGTTTGAATCCCATGTTATTATGTTTTTATTTTACTAGTGTGGTTTGTGGCTCTATAATATGAATGCCTATGTCTTATAACAACAATAGTCAAGTCTTTCAATGGACTTTTTAGTGAAACCCAATAGATAGCTTTATTTTCTCTTTGTTTACTCAAATATTGAATGCTTATGTCTTATAAATTTAGTAGGAAAGTATTCTAATGACTTGCTTATGACACCCCATAGAATATATTATGTTTAGTACCTTGGACACTGTAGCTTATTCACTTAAATCTCTGATAAATTGTACATTTGGTATGCACAGTCTGGTTAGCACAGTTAGTAAGGTGTTGGGTTTGCACTATCAAATTAAGACTGTTATTGGTTCGAATCCCATGTTATCATGTTTTTATTTTACTAGTGTGGTTTGTGGCTCTGTAATATGAATGCCTATGTCTTATAACAACAATAGTCAAGTCTTCCAATGGACTTTTTAGTGAAACCCAATAGATAGCTTTATTTTCTCTTTGTTTACTCAAATATTGAATGCTTATGTCTTATAAATTTAGTAGGAAAGTATTCTAATGACCTGCTTATGACACCCCATAGAATATATTATGTTTAGTACCTTGGACACTGTAGCTTATTCACTTAAATCTCTGATAAATTGTGCATCTGGTATGCACAGTCTGGTTAGAACAGTTAGTAAGGTGTTGGGTTATCACTATCTAATTAGGACTGTCATTGCTTCGAATCCCACGTTATCATGTTTTTATTTTACTAGTGTGGTTTGTGGCTCTATAATATGAATGCCTATCTCTTTTAACAACAATAGTCAAGTCTTCCAATAGACTTTTTAGTGAAACCCAATAGATAACTTTATTTTCTCTTTGTTTACTCAAATATTGAATGCTTATGTCTTATAAATGTAGTAGGAAAGTATTCTAATGACTTGCTTATGACACCCCATAGAATATATTATGTTTAGTACCTTGGACACTGTAGCTTATTCACTTAAATCTCTGATAAATTGGGCATCTGGTAGGCACAGTCTGGTTAGCACAGTTAGTAAGGTGTTGGGTTAACGCTATCTATTTAGGACTGTCATTGGTTCGAATCCCATGTTATCATGTTTTTATTTTACTAGTGTGGTTTGTGGCTCTATAATATGAATGCCTATGTCTTATAACAACAATAGTCAAGTCTTCCAATGGACTTTTTAGTGAAACCCAATAGATAGCTTTATTTTCTCTTTGTTTACTCAAATATTGAATGCTTATGTCTTATAAATGTAGTAGGAAAGTATTCTAATGACTTGCTTATGACACCCCATAGAATATATTATCTTTAGTACCTTGGACACTGTAGCTTATTCACTTAAATCTCTGATAAATTGTGTGTTTGGTATGCACAGTCTGGTTAGCACAGTTAGTAAGGTGTTGGGTTTGCACTATCAAATTAAGACTGTTATTGGTTCCAATCCCATGTTATCATGTTTTTATTTTACTAGTGTGATTTGTGGCTCTGCAATATGAATGCCTATGTCTTATAACAACAATAGTCAAGTCTTCCAATGGACTTTTTAGTGAAACCCAATAGATAGCTTTATTTTCTCTTTGTTTACTCAAATATTGAATGCTTATGTCTTATAAATTTAGTAGGAAAGTATTCTAATGACCTGCTTATGACACCCCATAGAATATATTATGTTTAGTACCTTGGACACTGTAGCTTATTCACTTAAATCTCTGATAAATTGTGCATCTGGTATGCACAGTCTGGTTAGAACAGTTAGTAAGGTGTTGGGTTATCACTATCTAATTAGGACTGTCATTGCTTCGAATCCCACGTTATCATGTTTTTATTTTACTAGTGTGGTTTGTGGCTCTATAATATGAATGCCTATCTCTTTTAACAACAATAGTCAAGTCTTCCAATAGACTTTTTAGTGAAACCCAATAGATAACTTTATTTTCTCTTTGTTTACTCAAATATTGAATGCTTATGTCTTATAAATGTAGTAGGAAAGTATTCTAATGACTTGCTTATGACACCCCATAGAATATATTATGTTTACTACCTTGGACACTGTAGCTTATTCAATTAAATCTCTGATAAATGGTGTGTCTGGTATGCATAGTCTGGTTAGCACAGTTAGTAAGGTGTTGGGATTGCACTATCAAATTAAGACTGTTATTGGTTTGAATCCCATGTTATCATGTTTTTATTTTACTAGTGTGGTTTGTGGCTCTATAATATGAATGCCTATGTCTTATAACAACAATAGTCAAGTCTTCCAATGGACTTTTTAGTGAAACCCAATAGATAGCTTTATTTTCTCTTTGTTTACTCAAATATTGAATGCTTATGTCTTATAAATTTAGTATGAAAGTATTCTAATGACTTGCTTATGACACCCCATAGAATATATTATGTTTAGTACCTTGGACACTGTAGCTTATTCACTTAAATCTCTGATAAATTGGGCATCTGGTAGGCACAGTCTGGTTAGCACAGTTAGTAAGGTGTTGGGTTAACGCTATCTATTTAGGACTGTCATTGGTTCGAATCCCACGTTATCATGTTTTTATTTTACTAGTGTGGTTTGTGGCTCTATAATATGAATGCCTATGTCTTTTAACAACAATAGTCAAGTCTTCCAATAGACTTTTTAGTGAAACCCAATAGATAGCTTTATTTTCTCTTTGTTTACTCAAATATTGAATGCTTATGTCTTATAAATGTAGTAGGAAAGTATTCTAATGACTTGCTTATGACACCCCATAGAATATATTATGTTTAGTACCTTGGACACTGTAGCTTATTCACTTAAATCTCTGATACATTGTGAATCTGGTATGCACAGTCTGGTTAGCACAGTTAGTAAGGTGTTGGTTTAACACTATCTAATTAAGACTGTAATTGATTCGAATCCCACGTTATCATGTTTTTATTTTACTAGTGTGGTTTGTGGCTCTATAATATGAATGCCTATGTCTTTTAACAACAATAGTCAAGTCTTCCAATAGACTTTTTAGTGAAACCCAATAGATAGCTTTATTTTCTCTTTGTTTACTCAAATATTGAATGCTTATGTCTTATAAATGTAGTAGGAAAGTATTCTAATGACTTGCTTATGACACCCCATAGAATATATTATGTTTAGTACCTTGGACACTGTAGCTTATTCACTTAAATCTCTGATAAATTGTGTGTCTGGTATGCATAGTCTGGTTAGCACAGTTAGTAAGGTGTTGGGATTGCACTATCAAATTAAGACTGTTATTGGTTTGAATCCCATGTTATCATGTTTTTATTTTACTAGTGTGGTTTGTGGCTCTATAATATGAATGCCTATGTCTTATAACAACAATAGTCAAGTCTTTCAATGGAGTTTTTAGTGAAACCCAATAGATAGCTTTATTTTCTCTTTGTTTACTCAAATATTGAATGCTTATGTCTTATAAATTTAGTAGGAAAGTATTCTAATGACTTGCTTATGACACCCCATAGAATATATTATGTTTAGTACCTTGGACACTGTAGCTTATTCACTTAAATCTCTGATAAATTGTACATTTGGTATGCACAGTCTGGTTAGCACAGTTAGTAAGGTGTTGGGTTTGCACTATCAAATTAAGACTGTTATTGGTTCGAATCCCATGTTATCATGTTTTTATTTTACTAGTGTGGTTTGTGGCTCTGTAATATGAATGCCTATGTCTTATAACAACAATAGTCAAGTCTTCCAATGGACTTTTTAGTGAAACCCAATAGATAGCTTTATTTTCTCTTTGTTTACTCAAATATTGAATGCTTATGTCTTATAAATTTAGTAGGAAAGTATTCTAATGACCTGCTTATGACACCCCATAGAATATATTATGTTTAGTACCTTGGACACTGTAGCTTATTCACTTAAATCTCTGATAAATTGTGCATCTGGTATGCACAGTCTGGTTAGCACAGTTAGTAAGGTGTTGGGTTAACACTGTTTAATTAGGACTGTCATTGGTTCGAATCCCACGTTATCATGTTTTTATTTTACTAGTGTGGTTTGTGGCTCTATAATATGAATGCCTATGTCTTTTAACAACAATAGTCAAGTCTTCCAATAGACTTTTTAGTGAAACCCAATAGATAGCTTTATTTTCTCTTTGTTTACTCAAATATTGAATGCTTATGTCTTATAAATGTAGTAGGAAAGTATTCTAATGACTTGCTTATGACACCCCATAGAATATATTATGTTTAGTACCTTGGACACTGTAGCTTATTCACTTAAATCTCTGATAAATTGTGTGTTTGGTATGCACAGTCTGGTTAGCACAGTTAGTAAGGTGTTGGGTTTGCACTATCAAATTAAGACTGTTATTGGTTCCAATCCCATGTTATCATGTTTTTATTTTACTAGTGTGATTTGTGGCTCTGCAATATGAATGCCTATGTCTTATAACAACAATAGTCAAGTCTTCCAATGGACTTTTTAGTGAAACCCAATAGATAGCTTTATTTTCTCTTTGTTTACTCAAATATTGAATGCTTATGTCTTATAAATTTAGTAGGAAAGTATTCTAATGACCTGCTTATGACACCCCATAGAATATATTATGTTTAGTACCTTAGACACTGTAGCTTATTCACTTAAATCTCTGATAAATTGTGCATCTGGTATGCACAGTCTGGTTAGAACAGTTAGTAAGGTGTTGGGTTATCACTATCTAATTAGGACTGTCATTGCTTCGAATCCCACGTTATCATGTTTTTATTTTACTAGTGTGGTTTGTGGCTCTATAATATGAATGCCTATCTCTTTTAACAACAATAGTCAAGTCTTCCAATAGACTTTTTAGTGAAACCCAATAGATAACTTTATTTTCTCTTTGTTTACTCAAATATTGAATGCTTATGTCTTTTAAATGTAGTAGGAAAGTATTCTAATGACTTGCTTATGACACCCCATAGAATATATTATGTTTAGTACCTTGGACACTGTAGCTTATTCAATTAAATCTCTGATAAATGGTGTGTCTGGTATGCATAGTCTGGTTAGCACAGTTAGTAAGGTGTTGGGATTGCACTATCAAATTAAGACTGTTATTGGTTTGAATCCCATGTTATCATGTTTTTATTTTACTAGTGTGGTTTGTGGCTCTATAATATGAATGCCTATGTCTTATAACAACAATAGTCAAGTCTTCCAATGGACTTTTTAGTGAAACCCAATAGATAGCTTTATTTTCTCTTTGTTTACTCAAATATTGAATGCTTATGTCTTATAAATTTAGTAGGAAAGTATTCTAATGACTTGCTTATGACACCCCATAGAATATATTATGTTTAGTTCCTTGGACACTGTAGCTTATTCACTTAAATCTCTGATAAATTGGGCATCTGGTAGGCACAGTCTGGTTAGCACAGTTAGTAAGGTGTTGGGTTAACGCTATCTATTTAGGACTGTCATTGGTTCGAGTCCCACGTTATCATGTTTTTATTTTACTAGTGTGGTTTGTGGCTCTATAATATGAATGCCTATGTCTTATAACAACAATAGTCAAGTCTTCCAATGGACTTTTTAGTGAAACCCAATAGATAGCTTTATTTTCTCTTTGTTTACTCAAATATTGAATGCTTATGTCTTATAAATGTAGTAGGAAAGTATTCTAATGACTTGCTTATGACACCCCATAGAATATATTATGTTTAGTACCTTGGACACTGTAGCTTATTCACTTAAATCTCTGATACATTGTGAATCTGGCATGCACAGTCTGGTTAGCACAGTTAGTAAGGTGTTGGTTTAACACTATCTAATTAAGACTGTCATTGATTCGAATCCCACGTTATCATGTTTTTATTTTACTAGTGTGGTTTGTGGCTCTATAATATGAATGCCTATGTCTTTTAACAACAATAGTCAAGTCTTCCAATAGACTTTTTAGTGAAACCCAATAGATAGCTTTATTTTCTCTTTGTTTACTCAAATATTGAATGCTTATGTCTTATAAATGTAGTAGGAAAGTATTCTAATGACTTGCTTATGACACCCCATAGAATATATTATGTTTAGTACCTTGGACACTGTAGCTTATTCACTTAAATCTCTGATACATTGTGAATCTGGTATGCACAGTCTGGTTAGCACAGTTAGTAAGGTGTTGGTTTAACACTATCTAATTAAGACTGTCATTGATTCGAATCCCACGTTATCATGTTTTTATTTTACTAGTGTGGTTTGTGGCTCTATAATATGAATGCCTATGTCTTTTAACAACAATAGTCAAGTCTTCCAATAGACTTTTTAGTGAAACCCAATAGATAGCTTTATTTTCTCTTTGTTTACTCAAATATTGAATGCTTATGTCTTATAAATGTAGTAGGAAAGTATTCTAATGACTTGCTTATGACACCCCATAGAATATATTATGTTTAGTACCTTGGACACTGTAGCTTATTCACTTAAATCTCTGATAAATTGTGTGTCTGGTATGCATAGTCTGGTTAGCACAGTTAGTAAGGTGTTGGGATTGCACTATCAAATTAAGACTGTTATTGGTTTGAATCCCATGTTATCATGTTTTTATTTTACTAGTGTGGTTTGTGGCTCTATAATATGAATGCCTATGTCTTATAACAACAATAGTCAAGTCTTTCAATGGACTTTTTAGTGAAACCCAATAGATAGCTTTATTTTCTCTTTGTTTACTCAAATATTGAATGCTTATGTCTTATAAATTTAGTAGGAAAGTATTCTAATGACTTGCTTATGACACCCCATAGAATATATTATGTTTAGTACCTTGGACACTGTAGCTTATTCACTTAAATCTCTGATAAATTGTACATTTGGTATGCACAGTCTGGTTAGCACAGTTAGTAAGGTGTTGGGTTTGCACTATCAAATTAAGACTGTTATTGGTTCGAATCCCATGTTATCATGTTTTTATTTTACTAGTGTGGTTTGTGGCTCTGTAATATGAATGCCTATGTCTTATAACAACAATAGTCAAGTCTTCCAATGGACTTTTTAGTGAAACCCAATAGATAGCTTTATTTTCTCTTTGTTTACTCAAATATTGAATGCTTATGTCTTATAAATTTAGTAGGAAAGTATTCTAATGACCTGCTTATGACACCCCATAGAATATATTATGTTTAGTACCTTGGACACTGTAGCTTATTCACTTAAATCTCTGATAAATTGTGCAGCTGGTATGCACAGTCTGGTTAGCACAGTTAGTAAGGTGTTGGGTTAACACTGTTTAATTAGGACTGTCATTGGTTCAAATCCCACGTTATCATGTTTTTATTTTACTAGTGTGGTTTGTGGCTCTATAATATGAATGCCTATGTCTTTTAACAACAATAGTCAAGTCTTCCAATAGACTTTTTAGTGAAACCCAATAGATAGCTTTATTTTCTCTTTGTTTACTCAAATATTGAATGCTTATGTCTTATAAATGTAGTAGGAAAGTATTCTAATGACTTGCTTATGACACCCCATAGAATATATTATGTTTAGTACCTTGGACACTGTAGCTTATTCACTTAAATCTCTGATAAATTGTGTGTTTGGTATGCACAGTCTGGTTAGCACAGTTAGTAAGGTGTTGGGTTTGCACTATCAAATTAAGACTGTTATTGGTTCCAATCCCATGTTATCATGTTTTTATTTTACTAGTGTGATTTGTGGCTCTGCAATATGAATGCCTATGTCTTATAACAACAATAGTCAAGTCTTCCAATGGACTTTTTAGTGAAACCCAATAGATAGCTTTATTTTCTCTTTGTTTACTCAAATATTGAATGCTTATGTCTTATAAATTTAGTAGGAAAGTATTCTAATGACCTGCTTATGACACCCCATAGAATATATTATGTTTAGTACCTTGGACACTGTAGCTTATTCACTTAAATCTCTGATAAATTGTGCATCTGGTATGCACAGTCTGGTTAGCACAGTTAGTTAGGTGTTGGGTTATCACTATCTAATTAGGACTGTCACTGCTTCGAATCCCACGTTATCATGTTTTTATTTTACTAGCGTGGTTTGTGGCTCTATAATATGAATGCCTATCTCTTTTAACAACAATAGTCAAGTCTTCCAATAGACTTTTTAGTGAAACCCAATAGATAACTTTATTTTCTCTTTGTTTACTCAAATATTGAATGCTTATGTCTTATAAATGTAGTAGGAAAGTATTCTAATGACTTGCTTATGACACCCCATAGAATATATTATGTTTAGTACCTTGGACACTGTAGCTTATTCAATTAAATCTCTGATAAATGGTGTGTCTGGTATGCATAGTCTGGTTAGCACAGTTAGTAAGGTGTTGGGATTGCACTATCAAATTAAGACTGTTATTGGTTTGAATCCCATGTTATCATGTTTTTATTTTACTAGTGTGGTTTGTGGCTCTATAATATGAATGCCTATGTCTTATAACAACAATAGTCAAGTCTTCCAATGGACTTTTTAGTGAAACCCAATAGATAGCTTTATTTTCTCTTTGTTTACTCAAATATTGAATGCTTATGTCTTATAAATTTAGTAGGAAAGTATTCTAATGACTTGCTTATGACACCCCATAGAATATATTATGTTTAGTACCTTGGACACTGTAGCTTATTCACTTAAATCTCTGATAAATTGGGCATCTGGTAGGCACAGTCTGGTTAGCACAGTTAGTAAGGTGTTGGGTTAACGCTATCTATTTAGGACTGTCATTGGTTCGAATCCCACGTTATCATGTTTTTATTTTACTAGTGTGGTTTGTGGCTCTATAATATGAATGCCTATGTCTTATAACAACAATAGTCAAGTCTTCCAATGGACTTTTTAGTGAAACCCAATAGATAGCTTTATTTTCTCTTTGTTTACTCAAATATTGAATGCTTATGTCTTGTAAATGTAGTAGGAAAGTATTCTAATGACTTGCTTATGACACCCCATAGAATATATTATGTTTAGTACCTTGGACACTGTAGCTTATTCACTTAAATCTCTGATAAATAGTGCATCTGGTAGGCACAGTCTGGTTAGCACAGTTAGTAAGGTGTTGGGTTAACACTATCTAATTAAGACTGTCATTGGTTTGAATCCCACGTTATCATGTTTTTATTTTACTAGTGTGGTTTGTGGCTCTATAATATGAATGCCTATGTCTTATAACAACAATAGTCAAGTCTTCCAATGGACTTTTTAGTGAAACCCAATAGATAGCTTTATTTTCTCTTTGTTTACTCAAATATTGAATGCTTATGTCTTATAAATTTAGTAGGAAAGTATTCTAATGACCTGCTTATGACACCCCATAGAATATATTATGTTTAGTACCTTGGACACTGTAGCTTATTCACTTAAATCTCTGATAAATTGTGTGTCTGGTATGCACAGTCTGGTTAGCACAGTTAGTAAGGTGGTGGGTTTGCATTATCAAATTAAGACTGTCATTGGTTCAAATCCCATGTAATTATGTGTTTATTTTACTAGTGTGGTTTGTGGCTCTTTAATATGAATTCCTATGTCTTTTAACAACAATAGTCAAGTCTCCCAATGGACTTTTTAGTGAACCCCAATAGATAGCTTTATTTTCTCTTTGTTTACTCAAATATTGAATGCTTATGTCTTATAAATTTAGTTAGAAAGTATTCTAATGACTTGCTTATGACACCCCATAGAATATATTATGTTTAGTACCTTGGACACTGTAGCTTATTCACTTAAATCTCTGATAAATTGTGTGTCTGGTATGCACAGTCTGGTTAGCACAGTTAGTAAGGTGTTGGTTTAACACTATCTAATTAAGACTGTCATTGATTCAAATCCCACGTTATCATGTTTTTATTTTACTAGTGTGGTTTGTGGCTCTATAATATGAATGCCTATGTCTTTTAACAACAATAGTCAAGTCTTCCAATAGACTTTTTAGTGAAACCCAATAGATAGCTTTATTTTCTCTTTGTTTACTCAAATATTGAATGCTTATGTCTTATAAATGTAGTAGGAAAGTATTCTAATGACTTGCTTATGACACCCCATAGAATATATTATGTTTAGTACCTTGGACACTGTAGCTTATTCACTTAAATCTCTGATACATTGTAAATCTGGTATGCACAGTCTGGTTAGCACAGTTAGTAAGGTGTTGGGTTTGCACTATCAAATTAAGACTGTTATTGGTTCGAATCCCATGTTATCATGTTTTTATTTTACTAGTGTGGTTTGTGGCTCCATAATATGAATGCCTATGTCTTATAACAACAATAGTCAAGTCTTCCAATGGACTTTTTAGTGAAACACAATTGATAGCTTTATTTTATCTTTGTTTACTCAAATATTGAATGCTTTTGTCTTATAAATGTAGTAGGAAAGTATTCTAATGACCTGCTTATGACACCCCATAGAATATATTATGTTTAGTACCTTGGACACTGTAGCTTATTCACTTAAATCTCTGATAAATTGTGCATCTGGTATGCACAGTCTGGTTAGCACAGTTAGTAAGGTGTTGGGTAAACACTATCTAATTAGGACTGTCATTGGTTCGAATCCCACGTTATCATGTTTTTATTTTACTAGTGTGGTTTGTGGCTCTATAATATGAATGCCTATGTCTTTTAACAACAATAGTCAAGTCTTCCAGTAGACTTTTTAGTGATACCCAATAGATAGCTTTATTTTCTCTTTGTTTACTCAAATATTGAATGCTTATGTCTTATAAATGTAGTAGGAAAGTATTCTAATGACTTGCATGTGACACCCCATAGAATATATTATGTTTAGTACCTTGGACACTGTAGATTATTCACTTAAATCTCTGATAAATTGTGTGTATGGTATGCATAGTCTGGTTAGCACAGTTAGTAAAGTTTTGGGATTGCACTATCAAATTAAGACTGTTATTGGTTCGAATCCCATGTTATCATGTTTTTATTTTACTAGTGTGGTTTGTGGCTCTATAATATGAATGCCTATGTCTTATAACAACAATAGTCAAGTCTTCCAATGGACTTTTTAGTGAAACACAATAGATAGCTTTATTTTATCTTTGTTTACTCAAATATTGAATGCTTTTGTCTTATAAATGTAGTAAGAAAGTATTCTAATGACCTGCTTATGACACCCCATAGAATATATTATGTTTAGTACCTTGGACACTGTAGCTTATTCACTTAAATCTCTGATAAATTGTGCATCTGGTATGCACAGTCTGGTTAGCACAGTTAGTAAGGTGTTGGGTAAACACTATCTAATTAGGACTGTCATTGGTTCGAATCCCTCGTTATCATGTTTTTATTTTACTAGTGTGGTTTGTGGCTCTATAATATGAATGCCTATGTCTTTTAACAACAATAGTCAAGTCTTCCAATAGACTTTTTAGTGATACCCAATAGATAGCTTTATTTTCTCTTTGTTTACTCAAATATTGAATGCTTATGTCTTATAAATGTAGTAGGAAAGTATTCTAATGACTTGCTTATGACACCCCATAGAATATATTATGTTTAGTACCTTGGACACTGTAGCTTATTCACTTAAATCTCTGATAAATTGTGTGTTTGGTATGCACAGTCTGGTTAGCACAGTTAGTAAGGTGTTGGGTTTGCACTATCAAATTAAGACTGTTATTGGTTCCAATCCCATGTTATCATGTTTTTATTTTACTAGTGTGATTTGTGGCTCTGCAATATGAATGCCTATGTCTTATAACAACAATAGTCAAGTCTTCCAATGGACTTTTTAGTGAAACCCAATAGATAGCTTTATTTTCTCTTTGTTTACTCAAATATTGAATGCTTATGTCTTATAAATTTAGTAGGAAAGTATTCTAATGACCTGCTTATGACACCCCATAGAATATATTATGTTTAGTACCTTGGACACTGTAGCTTATTCACTTAAATCTCTGATAAATTGTGCATCTGGTATGCACAGTCTGGTTAGAACAGTTAGTAAGGTGTTGGGTTATCACTATCTAATTAGGACTGTCATTGCTTCGAATCCCACGTTATCATGTTTTTATTTTACTAGTGTGGTTTGTGGCTCTATAATATGAATGCCTATCTCTTTTAACAACAATAGTCAAGTCTTCCAATAGACTTTTTAGTGAAACCCAATAGATAACTTTATTTTCTCTTTGTTTACTCAAATATTGAATGCTTATGTCTTATAAATGTAGTAGGAAAGTATTCTAATGACTTGCTTATGACACCCCATAGAATATATTATGTTTACTACCTTGGACACTGTAGCTTATTCAATTAAATCTCTGATAAATGGTGTGTCTGGTATGCATAGTCTGGTTAGCACAGTTAGTAAGGTGTTGGGATTGCACTATCAAATTAAGACTGTTATTGGTTTGAATCCCATGTTATCATGTTTTTATTTTACTAGTGTGGTTTGTGGCTCTATAATATGAATGCCTATGTCTTATAACAACAATAGTCAAGTCTTCCAATGGACTTTTTAGTGAAACCCAATAGATAGCTTTATTTTCTCTTTGTTTACTCAAATATTGAATGCTTATGTCTTATAAATTTAGTATGAAAGTATTCTAATGACTTGCTTATGACACCCCATAGAATATATTATGTTTAGTACCTTGGACACTGTAGCTTATTCACTTAAATCTCTGATAAATTGGGCATCTGGTAGGCACAGTCTGGTTAGCACAGTTAGTAAGGTGTTGGGTTAACGCTATCTATTTAGGACTGTCATTGGTTCGAATCCCACGTTATCATGTTTTTATTTTACTAGTGTGGTTTGTGGCTCTATAATATGAATGCCTATGTCTTATAACAACAATAGTCAAGTCTTCCAATGGACTTTTTAGTGAAACCCAATAGATAGCTTTATTTTCTCTTTGTTTACTCAAATATTGAATGCTTATGTCTTATAAATGTAGTAGGAAAGTATTCTAATGACTTGCTTATGACACCCCATAGAATATATTATGTTTAGTACCTTGGACACTGTAGCTTATTCACTTAAATCTCTGATACATTGTGAATCTGGTATGCACAGTCTGGTTAGCACAGTTAGTAAGGTGTTGGTTTAACACTATCTAATTAAGACTGTCATTGATTCGAATCCCACGTTATCATGTTTTTATTTTACTAGTGTGGTTTGTGGCTCTATAATATGAATGCCTATGTCTTTTAACAACAATAGTCAAGTCTTCCAATAGACTTTTTAGTGAAACCCAATAGATAGCTTTATTTTCTCTTTGTTTACTCAAATATTGAATGCTTATGTCTTATAAATGTAGTAGGAAAGTATTCTAATGACTTGCTTATGACACCCCATAGAATATATTATGTTTAGTACCTTGGACACTGTAGCTTATTCACTTAAATCTCTGATAAATTGTGTGTCTGGTATGCATAGTCTGGTTAGCACAGTTAGTAAGGTGTTGGGATTGCACTATCAAATTAAGACTGTTATTGGTTTGAATCCCATGTTATCATGTTTTTATTTTACTAGTGTGGTTTGTGGCTCTATAATATGAATGCCTATGTCTTATAACAACAATAGTCAAGTCTTTCAATGGAGTTTTTAGTGAAACCCAATAGATAGCTTTATTTTCTCTTTGTTTACTCAAATATTGAATGCTTATGTCTTATAAATTTAGTAGGAAAGTATTCTAATGACTTGCTTATGACACCCCATAGAATATATTATGTTTAGTACCTTGGACACTGTAGCTTATTCACTTAAATCTCTGATAAATTGTACATTTGGTATGCACAGTCTGGTTAGCACAGTTAGTAAGGTGTTGGGTTTGCACTATCAAATTAAGACTGTTATTGGTTCGAATCCCATGTTATCATGTTTTTATTTTACTAGTGTGGTTTGTGGCTCTGTAATATGAATGCCTATGTCTTATAACAACAATAGTCAAGTCTTCCAATGGACTTTTTAGTGAAACCCAATAGATAGCTTTATTTTCTCTTTGTTTACTCAAATATTGAATGCTTATGTCTTATAAATTTAGTAGGAAAGTATTCTAATGACCTGCTTATGACACCCCATAGAATATATTATGTTTAGTACCTTGGACACTGTAGCTTATTCACTTAAATCTCTGATAAATTGTGCATCTGGTATGCACAGTCTGGTTAGCACAGTTAGTAAGGTGTTGGGTTAACACTGTTTAATTAGGACTGTCATTGGTTCGAATCCCACGTTATCATGTTTTTATTTTACTAGTGTGGTTTGTGGCTCTATAATATGAATGCCTATGTCTTTTAACAACAATAGTCAAGTCTTCCAATAGACTTTTTAGTGAAACCCAATAGATAGCTTTATTTTCTCTTTGTTTACTCAAATATTGAATGCTTATGTCTTATAAATGTAGTAGGAAAGTATTCTAATGACTTGCTTATGACACCCCATAGAATATATTATGTTTAGTACCTTGGACACTGTAGCTTATTCACTTAAATCTCTGATAAATTGTGTGTTTGGTATGCACAGTCTGGTTAGCACAGTTAGTAAGGTGTTGGGTTTGCACTATCAAATTAAGACTGTTATTGGTTCCAATCCCATGTTATCATGTTTTTATTTTACTAGTGTGATTTGTGGCTCTGCAATATGAATGCCTATGTCTTATAACAACAATAGTCAAGTCTTCCAATGGACTTTTTAGTGAAACCCAATAGATAGCTTTATTTTCTCTTTGTTTACTCAAATATTGAATGCTTATGTCTTATAAATTTAGTAGGAAAGTATTCTAATGACCTGCTTATGACACCCCATAGAATATATTATGTTTAGTACCTTAGACACTGTAGCTTATTCACTTAAATCTCTGATAAATTGTGCATCTGGTATGCACAGTCTGGTTAGAACAGTTAGTAAGGTGTTGGGTTATCACTATCTAATTAGGACTGTCATTGCTTCGAATCCCACGTTATCATGTTTTTATTTTACTAGTGTGGTTTGTGGCTCTATAATATGAATGCCTATCTCTTTTAACAACAATAGTCAAGTCTTCCAATAGACTTTTTAGTGAAACCCAATAGATAACTTTATTTTCTCTTTGTTTACTCAAATATTGAATGCTTATGTCTTTTAAATGTAGTAGGAAAGTATTCTAATGACTTGCTTATGACACCCCATAGAATATATTATGTTTAGTACCTTGGACACTGTAGCTTATTCAATTAAATCTCTGATAAATGGTGTGTCTGGTATGCATAGTCTGGTTAGCACAGTTAGTAAGGTGTTGGGATTGCACTATCAAATTAAGACTGTTATTGGTTTGAATCCCATGTTATCATGTTTTTATTTTACTAGTGTGGTTTGTGGCTCTATAATATGAATGCCTATGTCTTATAACAACAATAGTCAAGTCTTCCAATGGACTTTTTAGTGAAACCCAATAGATAGCTTTATTTTCTCTTTGTTTACTCAAATATTGAATGCTTATGTCTTATAAATTTAGTAGGAAAGTATTCTAATGACTTGCTTATGACACCCCATAGAATATATTATGTTTAGTTCCTTGGACACTGTAGCTTATTCACTTAAATCTCTGATAAATTGGGCATCTGGTAGGCACAGTCTGGTTAGCACAGTTAGTAAGGTGTTGGGTTAACGCTATCTATTTAGGACTGTCATTGGTTCGAGTCCCACGTTATCATGTTTTTATTTTACTAGTGTGGTTTGTGGCTCTATAATATGAATGCCTATGTCTTATAACAACAATAGTCAAGTCTTCCAATGGACTTTTTAGTGAAACCCAATAGATAGCTTTATTTTCTCTTTGTTTACTCAAATATTGAATGCTTATGTCTTATAAATGTAGTAGGAAAGTATTCTAATGACTTGCTTATGACACCCCATAGAATATATTATGTTTAGTACCTTGGACACTGTAGCTTATTCACTTAAATCTCTGATACATTGTGAACCTGGCATGCACAGTCTGGTTAGCACAGTTAGTAAGGTGTTGGTTTAACACTATCTAATTAAGACTGTCATTGATTCGAATCCCACGTTATCATGTTTTTATTTTACTAGTGTGGTTTGTGGCTCTATAATATGAATGCCTATGTCTTTTAACAACAATAGTCAAGTCTTCCAATAGACTTTTTAGTGAAACCCAATAGATAGCTTTATTTTCTCTTTGTTTACTCAAATATTGAATGCTTATGTCTTATAAATGTAGTAGGAAAGTATTCTAATGACTTGCTTATGACACCCCATAGAATATATTATGTTTAGTACCTTGGACACTGTAGCTTATTCACTTAAATATCTGATAAATTGTGTGTCTGGTATGCATAGTCTGGTTAGCACAGTTAGTAAGGTGTTGGGATTGCACTATCAAATTAAGACTGTTATTGGTTTGAATCCCATGTTATCATGTTTTTATTTTACTAGTGTGGTTTGTGGCTCTATAATATGAATGCCTATGTCTTATAACAACAATAGTCAAGTCTTTCAATGGACTTTTTAGTGAAACCCAATAGATAGCTTTATTTTCTCTTTGTTTACTCAAATATTGAATGCTTATGTCTTATAAATTTAGTAGGAAAGTATTCTAATGACTTGCTTATGACACCCCATAGAATATATTATGTTTAGTACCTTGGACACTGTAGCTTATTCACTTAAATCTCTGATAAATTGTACATTTGGTATGCACAGTCTGGTTAGCACAGTTAGTAAGGTGTTGGGTTTGCACTATCAAATTAAGACTGTTATTGGTTCGAATCCCATGTTATCATGTTTTTATTTTACTAGTGTGGTTTGTGGCTCTGTAATATGAATGCCTATGTCTTATAACAACAATAGTCAAGTCTTCCAATGGACTTTTTAGTGAAACCCAATAGATAGCTTTATTTTCTCTTTGTTTACTCAAATATTGAATGCTTATGTCTTATAAATTTAGTAGGAAAGTATTCTAATGACCTGCTTATGACACCCCATAGAATATATTATGTTTAGTACCTTGGACACTGTAGCTTATTCACTTAAATCTCTGATAAATTGTGCAGCTGGTATGCACAGTCTGGTTAGCACAGTTAGTAAGGTGTTGGGTTAACACTGTTTAATTAGGACTGTCATTGGTTCAAATCCCACGTTATCATGTTTTTATTTTACTAGTGTGGTTTGTGGCTCTATAATATGAATGCCTATGTCTTTTAACAACAATAGTCAAGTCTTCCAATAGACTTTTTAGTGAAACCCAATAGATAGCTTTATTTTCTCTTTGTTTACTCAAATATTGAATGCTTATGTCTTATAAATGTAGTAGGAAAGTATTCTAATGACTTGCTTATGACACCCCATAGAATATATTATGTTTAGTACCTTGGACACTGTAGCTTATTCACTTAAATCTCTGATAAATTGTGTGTTTGGTATGCACAGTCTGGTTAGCACAGTTAGTAAGGTGTTGGGTTTGCACTATCAAATTAAGACTGTTATTGGTTCCAATCCCATGTTATCATGTTTTTATTTTACTAGTGTGATTTGTGGCTCTGCAATATGAATGCCTATGTCTTATAACAACAATAGTCAAGTCTTCCAATGGACTTTTTAGTGAAACCCAATAGATAGCTTTATTTTCTCTTTGTTTACTCAAATATTGAATGCTTATGTCTTATAAATTTAGTAGGAAAGTATTCTAATGACCTGCTTATGACACCCCATAGAATATATTATGTTTAGTACCTTGGACACTGTAGCTTATTCACTTAAATCTCTGATAAATTGTGCATCTGGTATGCACAGTCTGGTTAGCACAGTTAGTTAGGTGTTGGGTTATCACTATCTAATTAGGACTGTCACTGCTTCGAATCCCACGTTATCATGTTTTTATTTTACTAGCGTGGTTTGTGGCTCTATAATATGAATGCCTATCTCTTTTAACAACAATAGTCAAGTCTTCCAATAGACTTTTTAGTGAAACCCAATAGATAACTTTATTTTCTCTTTGTTTACTCAAATATTGAATGCTTATGTCTTATAAATGTAGTAGGAAAGTATTCTAATGACTTGCTTATGACACCCCATAGAATATATTATGTTTAGTACCTTGGACACTGTAGCTTATTCAATTAAATCTCTGATAAATGGTGTGTCTGGTATGCATAGTCTGGTTAGCACAGTTAGTAAGGTGTTGGGATTGCACTATCAAATTAAGACTGTTATTGGTTTGAATCCCATGTTATCATGTTTTTATTTTACTAGTGTGGTTTGTGGCTCTATAATATGAATGCCTATGTCTTATAACAACAATAGTCAAGTCTTCCAATGGACTTTTTAGTGAAACCCAATAGATAGCTTTATTTTCTCTTTGTTTACTCAAATATTGAATGCTTATGTCTTATAAATTTAGTAGGAAAGTATTCTAATGACTTGCTTATGACACCCCATAGAATATATTATGTTTAGTACCTTGGACACTGTAGCTTATTCACTTAAATCTCTGATAAATTGGGCATCTGGTAGGCACAGTCTGGTTAGCACAGTTAGTAAGGTGTTGGGTTAACGCTATCTATTTAGGACTGTCATTGGTTCGAATCCCACGTTATCATGTTTTTATTTTACTAGTGTGGTTTGTGGCTCTATAATATGAATGCCTATGTCTTATAACAACAATAGTCAAGTCTTCCAATGGACTTTTTAGTGAAACCCAATAGATAGCTTTATTTTCTCTTTGTTTACTCAAATATTGAATGCTTATGTCTTGTAAATGTAGTAGGAAAGTATTCTAATGACTTGCTTATGACACCCCATAGAATATATTATGTTTAGTACCTTGGACACTGTAGCTTATTCACTTAAATCTCTGATAAATAGTGCATCTGGTAGGCACAGTCTGGTTAGCACAGTTAGTAAGGTGTTGGGTTAACACTATCTAATTAAGACTGTCATTGGTTTGAATCCCACGTTATCATGTTTTTATTTTACTAGTGTGGTTTGTGGCTCTATAATATGAATGCCTATGTCTTATAACAACAATAGTCAAGTCTTCCAATGGACTTTTTAGTGAAACCCAATAGATAGCTTTATTTTCTCTTTGTTTACTCAAATATTGAATGCTTATGTCTTATAAATTTAGTAGGAAAGTATTCTAATGACCTGCTTATGACACCCCATAGAATATATTATGTTTAGTACCTTGGACACTGTAGCTTATTCACTTAAATCTCTGATAAATTGTGTGTCTGGTATGCACAGTCTGGTTAGCACAGTTAGTAAGGTGGTGGGTTTGTATTATCAAATTAAGACTGTCATTGGTTCAAATCCCATGTAATTATGTGTTTATTTTACTAGTGTGGTTTGTGGCTCTTTAATATGAATTCCTATGTCTTTTAACAACAATAGTCAAGTCTCCCAATGGACTTTTTAGTGAACCCCAATAGATAGCTTTATTTTCTCTTTGTTTACTCAAATATTGAATGCTTATGTCTTATAAATTTAGTTAGAAAGTATTCTAATGACTTGCTTATGACACCCCATAGAATATATTATGTTTAGTACCTTGGACACTGTAGCTTATTCACTTAAATCTCTGATAAATTGTGTGTCTGGTATGCACAGTCTGGTTAGCACAGTTAGTAAGGTGTTGGTTTAACACTATCTAATTAAGACTGTCATTGATTCAAATCCCACGTTATCATGTTTTTATTTTACTAGTGTGGTTTGTGGCTCTATAATATGAATGCCTATGTCTTTTAACAACAATAGTCAAGTCTTCCAATAGACTTTTTAGTGAAACCCAATAGATAGCTTTATTTTCTCTTTGTTTACTCAAATATTGAATGCTTATGTCTTATAAATGTAGTAGGAAAGTATTCTAATGACTTGCTTATGACACCCCATAGAATATATTATGTTTAGTACCTTGGACACTGTAGCTTATTCACTTAAATCTCTGATACATTGTAAATCTGGTATGCACAGTCTGGTTAGCACAGTTAGTAAGGTGTTGGGTTTGCACTATCAAATTAAGACTGTTATTGGTTCGAATCCCATGTTATCATGTTTTTATTTTACTAGTGTGGTTTGTGGCTCCATAATATGAATGCCTATGTCTTATAACAACAATAGTCAAGTCTTCCAATGGACTTTTTAGTGAAACACAATTGATAGCTTTATTTTATCTTTGTTTACTCAAATATTGAATGCTTTTGTCTTATAAATGTAGTAGGAAAGTATTCTAATGACCTGCTTATGACACCCCATAGAATATATTATGTTTAGTACCTTGGACACTGTAGCTTATTCACTTAAATCTCTGATACATTGTAAATCTGGTATGCACAGTCTGGTTAGCACAGTTAGTAAGGTGTTGGGTTTGCACTATCAAATTAAGACTGTTATTGGTTCGAATCCCATGTTATCATGTTTTTATTTTACTAGTGTGGTTTGTGGCTCTATAATATGAATGCCTATGTCTTTTAACAACAATAGTCAAGTCTTCCAATAGACTTTTTAGTGAAACCCAATAGATAGCTTTATTTTCTCTTTGTTTACTCAAATATTGAATGCTTATGTCTTATAAATGTAGTAGGAAAGTATTCTAATGACTTGCTTATGACACCCCATAGAATATATTATGTTTAGTACCTTGGACACTGTAGCTTATTCACTTAAATCTCTGATAAATTGTGTGTCTGGTATGCATAGTCTGGTTAGCACAGTTAGTAAGGTGTTGGGATTGCACTATCAAATTAAGACTGTTATTGGTTTGAATCCCATGTTATCATGTTTTTATTTTACTAGTGTGGTTTGTGGCTCTATAATATGAATGCCTATGTCTTATAACAACAATAGTCAAGTCTTTCAATGGAGTTTTTAGTGAAACCCAATAGATAGCTTTATTTTCTCTTTGTTTACTCAAATATTGAATGCTTATGTCTTATAAATTTAGTAGGAAAGTATTCTAATGACTTGCTTATGACACCCCATAGAATATATTATGTTTAGTACCTTGGACACTGTAGCTTATTCACTTAAATCTCTGATAAATTGTACATTTGGTATGCACAGTCTGGTTAGCACAGTTAGTAAGGTGTTGGGTTTGCACTATCAAATTAAGACTGTTATTGGTTCGAATCCCATGTTATCATGTTTTTATTTTACTAGTGTGGTTTGTGGCTCTGTAATATGAATGCCTATGTCTTATAACAACAATAGTCAAGTCTTCCAATGGACTTTTTAGTGAAACCCAATAGATAGCTTTATTTTCTCTTTGTTTACTCAAATATTGAATGCTTATGTCTTATAAATTTAGTAG
This sequence comes from Pseudophryne corroboree, assembly GCF_028390025.1. NCBI lineage: Eukaryota > Metazoa > Chordata > Amphibia > Anura > Myobatrachidae > Pseudophryne > Pseudophryne corroboree. The sequence goes on from NC_086454.1 coordinate 192,472,690, forward strand.
GAAAGTATTCTAATGACCTGCTTATGACACCCCATAGAATATATTATGTTTAGTACCTTGGACACTGTAGCTTATTCACTTAAATCTCTGATAAATTGTGCATCTGGTATGCACAGTCTGGTTAGCACAGTTAGTAAGGTGTTGGGTTAACACTGTTTAATTAGGACTGTCATTGGTTCGAATCCCACGTTATCATGTTTTTATTTTACTAGTGTGGTTTGTGGCTCTATAATATGAATGCCTATGTCTTTTAACAACAATAGTCAAGTCTTCCAATAGACTTTTTAGTGAAACCCAATAGATAGCTTTATTTTCTCTTTGTTTACTCAAATATTGAATGCTTATGTCTTATAAATGTAGTAGGAAAGTATTCTAATGACTTGCTTATGACACCCCATAGAATATATTATGTTTAGTACCTTGGACACTGTAGCTTATTCACTTAAATCTCTGATAAATTGTGTGTTTGGTATGCACAGTCTGGTTAGCACAGTTAGTAAGGTGTTGGGTTTGCACTATCAAATTAAGACTGTTATTGGTTCCAATCCCATGTTATCATGTTTTTATTTTACTAGTGTGATTTGTGGCTCTGCAATATGAATGCCTATGTCTTATAACAACAATAGTCAAGTCTTCCAATGGACTTTTTAGTGAAACCCAATAGATAGCTTTATTTTCTCTTTGTTTACTCAAATATTGAATGCTTATGTCTTATAAATTTAGTAGGAAAGTATTCTAATGACCTGCTTATGACACCCCATAGAATATATTATGTTTAGTACCTTAGACACTGTAGCTTATTCACTTAAATCTCTGATAAATTGTGCATCTGGTATGCACAGTCTGGTTAGAACAGTTAGTAAGGTGTTGGGTTATCACTATCTAATTAGGACTGTCATTGCTTCGAATCCCACGTTATCATGTTTTTATTTTACTAGTGTGGTTTGTGGCTCTATAATATGAATGCCTATCTCTTTTAACAACAATAGTCAAGTCTTCCAATAGACTTTTTAGTGAAACCCAATAGATAACTTTATTTTCTCTTTGTTTACTCAAATATTGAATGCTTATGTCTTTTAAATGTAGTAGGAAAGTATTCTAATGACTTGCTTATGACACCCCATAGAATATATTATGTTTAGTACCTTGGACACTGTAGCTTATTCAATTAAATCTCTGATAAATGGTGTGTCTGGTATGCATAGTCTGGTTAGCACAGTTAGTAAGGTGTTGGGATTGCACTATCAAATTAAGACTGTTATTGGTTTGAATCCCATGTTATCATGTTTTTATTTTACTAGTGTGGTTTGTGGCTCTATAATATGAATGCCTATGTCTTATAACAACAATAGTCAAGTCTTCCAATGGACTTTTTAGTGAAACCCAATAGATAGCTTTATTTTCTCTTTGTTTACTCAAATATTGAATGCTTATGTCTTATAAATTTAGTAGGAAAGTATTCTAATGACTTGCTTATGACACCCCATAGAATATATTATGTTTAGTTCCTTGGACACTGTAGCTTATTCACTTAAATCTCTGATAAATTGGGCATCTGGTAGGCACAGTCTGGTTAGCACAGTTAGTAAGGTGTTGGGTTAACGCTATCTATTTAGGACTGTCATTGGTTCGAGTCCCACGTTATCATGTTTTTATTTTACTAGTGTGGTTTGTGGCTCTATAATATGAATGCCTATGTCTTATAACAACAATAGTCAAGTCTTCCAATGGACTTTTTAGTGAAACCCAATAGATAGCTTTATTTTCTCTTTGTTTACTCAAATATTGAATGCTTATGTCTTATAAATGTAGTAGGAAAGTATTCTAATGACTTGCTTATGACACCCCATAGAATATATTATGTTTAGTACCTTGGACACTGTAGCTTATTCACTTAAATCTCTGATACATTGTGAATCTGGCATGCACAGTCTGGTTAGCACAGTTAGTAAGGTGTTGGTTTAACACTATCTAATTAAGACTGTCATTGATTCGAATCCCACGTTATCATGTTTTTATTTTACTAGTGTGGTTTGTGGCTCTATAATATGAATGCCTATGTCTTTTAACAACAATAGTCAAGTCTTCCAATAGACTTTTTAGTGAAACCCAATAGATAGCTTTATTTTCTCTTTGTTTACTCAAATATTGAATGCTTATGTCTTATAAATGTAGTAGGAAAGTATTCTAATGACTTGCTTATGACACCCCATAGAATATATTATGTTTAGTACCTTGGACACTGTAGCTTATTCACTTAAATCTCTGATAAATTGTGTGTCTGGTATGCATAGTCTGGTTAGCACAGTTAGTAAGGTGTTGGGATTGCACTATCAAATTAAGACTGTTATTGGTTTGAATCCCATGTTATCATGTTTTTATTTTACTAGTGTGGTTTGTGGCTCTATAATATGAATGCCTATGTCTTATAACAACAATAGTCAAGTCTTTCAATGGACTTTTTAGTGAAACCCAATAGATAGCTTTATTTTCTCTTTGTTTACTCAAATATTGAATGCTTATGTCTTATAAATTTAGTAGGAAAGTATTCTAATGACTTGCTTATGACACCCCATAGAATATATTATGTTTAGTACCTTGGACACTGTAGCTTATTCACTTAAATCTCTGATAAATTGTACATTTGGTATGCACAGTCTGGTTAGCACAGTTAGTAAGGTGTTGGGTTTGCACTATCAAATTAAGACTGTTATTGGTTCGAATCCCATGTTATCATGTTTTTATTTTACTAGTGTGGTTTGTGGCTCTGTAATATGAATGCCTATGTCTTATAACAACAATAGTCAAGTCTTCCAATGGACTTTTTAGTGAAACCCAATAGATAGCTTTATTTTCTCTTTGTTTACTCAAATATTGAATGCTTATGTCTTATAAATTTAGTAGGAAAGTATTCTAATGACCTGCTTATGACACCCCATAGAATATATTATGTTTAGTACCTTGGACACTGTAGCTTATTCTCTTAAATCTCTGATAAATTGTGCAGCTGGTATGCACAGTCTGGTTAGCACAGTTAGTAAGGTGTTGGGTTAACACTGTTTAATTAGGACTGTCATTGGTTCAAATCCCACGTTATCATGTTTTTATTTTACTAGTGTGGTTTGTGGCTCTATAATATGAATGCCTATGTCTTTTAACAACAATAGTCAAGTCTTCCAATAGACTTTTTAGTGAAACCCAATAGATAGCTTTATTTTCTCTTTGTTTACTCAAATATTGAATGCTTATGTCTTATAAATGTAGTAGGAAAGTATTCTAATGACTTGCTTATGACACCCCATAGAATATATTATGTTTAGTACCTTGGACACTGTAGCTTATTCACTTAAATCTCTGATAAATTGTGTGTTTGGTATGCACAGTCTGGTTAGCACAGTTAGTAAGGTGTTGGGTTTGCACTATCAAATTAAGACTGTTATTGGTTCCAATCCCATGTTATCATGTTTTTATTTTACTAGTGTGATTTGTGGCTCTGCAATATGAATGCCTATGTCTTATAACAACAATAGTCAAGTCTTCCAATGGACTTTTTAGTGAAACCCAATAGATAGCTTTATTTTCTCTTTGTTTACTCAAATATTGAATGCTTATGTCTTATAAATTTAGTAGGAAAGTATTCTAATGACCTGCTTATGACACCCCATAGAATATATTATGTTTAGTACCTTGGACACTGTAGCTTATTCACTTAAATCTCTGATAAATTGTGCATCTGGTATGCACAGTCTGGTTAGCACAGTTAGTTAGGTGTTGGGTTATCACTATCTAATTAGGACTGTCACTGCTTCGAATCCCACGTTATCATGTTTTTATTTTACTAGCGTGGTTTGTGGCTCTATAATATGAATGCCTATCTCTTTTAACAACAATAGTCAAGTCTTCCAATAGACTTTTTAGTGAAACCCAATAGATAACTTTATTTTCTCTTTGTTTACTCAAATATTGAATGCTTATGTCTTATAAATGTAGTAGGAAAGTATTCTAATGACTTGCTTATGACACCCCATAGAATATATTATGTTTAGTACCTTGGACACTGTAGCTTATTCAATTAAATCTCTGATAAATGGTGTGTCTGGTATGCATAGTCTGGTTAGCACAGTTAGTAAGGTGTTGGGATTGCACTATCAAATTAAGACTGTTATTGGTTTGAATCCCATGTTATCATGTTTTTATTTTACTAGTGTGGTTTGTGGCTCTATAATATGAATGCCTATGTCTTATAACAACAATAGTCAAGTCTTCCAATGGACTTTTTAGTGAAACCCAATAGATAGCTTTATTTTCTCTTTGTTTACTCAAATATTGAATGCTTATGTCTTATAAATTTAGTAGGAAAGTATTCTAATGACTTGCTTATGACACCCCATAGAATATATTATGTTTAGTACCTTGGACACTGTAGCTTATTCACTTAAATCTCTGATAAATTGGGCATCTGGTAGGCACAGTCTGGTTAGCACAGTTAGTAAGGTGTTGGGTTAACGCTATCTATTTAGGACTGTCATTGGTTCGAATCCCACGTTATCATGTTTTTATTTTACTAGTGTGGTTTGTGGCTCTATAATATGAATGCCTATGTCTTATAACAACAATAGTCAAGTCTTCCAATGGACTTTTTAGTGAAACCCAATAGATAGCTTTATTTTCTCTTTGTTTACTCAAATATTGAATGCTTATGTCTTGTAAATGTAGTAGGAAAGTATTCTAATGACTTGCTTATGACACCCCATAGAATATATTATGTTTAGTACCTTGGACACTGTAGCTTATTCACTTAAATCTCTGATAAATAGTGCATCTGGTAGGCACAGTCTGGTTAGCACAGTTAGTAAGGTGTTGGGTTAACACTATCTAATTAAGACTGTCATTGGTTTGAATCCCACGTTATCATGTTTTTATTTTACTAGTGTGGTTTGTGGCTCTATAATATGAATGCCTATGTCTTATAACAACAATAGTCAAGTCTTCCAATGGACTTTTTAGTGAAACCCAATAGATAGCTTTATTTTCTCTTTGTTTACTCAAATATTGAATGCTTATGTCTTATAAATTTAGTAGGAAAGTATTCTAATGACCTGCTTATGACACCCCATAGAATATATTATGTTTAGTACCTTGGACACTGTAGCTTATTCACTTAAATCTCTGATAAATTGTGTGTCTGGTATGCACAGTCTGGTTAGCACAGTTAGTAAGGTGGTGGGTTTGCATTATCAAATTAAGACTGTCATTGGTTCAAATCCCATGTAATTATGTGTTTATTTTACTAGTGTGGTTTGTGGCTCTTTAATATGAATTCCTATGTCTTTTAACAACAATAGTCAAGTCTCCCAATGGACTTTTTAGTGAACCCCAATAGATAGCTTTATTTTCTCTTTGTTTACTCAAATATTGAATGCTTATGTCTTATAAATTTAGTTAGAAAGTATTCTAATGACTTGCTTATGACACCCCATAGAATATATTATGTTTAGTACCTTGGACACTGTAGCTTATTCACTTAAATCTCTGATAAATTGTGTGTCTGGTATGCACAGTCTGGTTAGCACAGTTAGTAAGGTGTTGGTTTAACACTATCTAATTAAGACTGTCATTGATTCAAATCCCACGTTATCATGTTTTTATTTTACTAGTGTGGTTTGTGGCTCTATAATATGAATGCCTATGTCTTTTAACAACAATAGTCAAGTCTTCCAATAGACTTTTTAGTGAAACCCAATAGATAGCTTTATTTTCTCTTTGTTTACTCAAATATTGAATGCTTATGTCTTATAAATGTAGTAGGAAAGTATTCTAATGACTTGCTTATGACACCCCATAGAATATATTATGTTTAGTACCTTGGACACTGTAGCTTATTCACTTAAATCTCTGATACATTGTAAATCTGGTATGCACAGTCTGGTTAGCACAGTTAGTAAGGTGTTGGGTTTGCACTATCAAATTAAGACTGTTATTGGTTCGAATCCCATGTTATCATGTTTTTATTTTACTAGTGTGGTTTGTGGCTCCATAATATGAATGCCTATGTCTTATAACAACAATAGTCAAGTCTTCCAATGGACTTTTTAGTGAAACACAATTGATAGCTTTATTTTATCTTTGTTTACTCAAATATTGAATGCTTTTGTCTTATAAATGTAGTAGGAAAGTATTCTAATGACCTGCTTATGACACCCCATAGAATATATTATGTTTAGTACCTTGGACACTGTAGCTTATTCACTTAAATCTCTGATAAATTGTGCATCTGGTATGCACAGTCTGGTTAGCACAGTTAGTAAGGTGTTGGGTAAACACTATCTAATTAGGACTGTCATTGGTTCGAATCCCACGTTATCATGTTTTTATTTTACTAGTGTGGTTTGTGGCTCTATAATATGAATGCCTATGTCTTTTAACAACAATAGTCAAGTCTTCCAGTAGACTTTTTAGTGATACCCAATAGATAGCTTTATTTTCTCTTTGTTTACTCAAATATTGAATGCTTATGTCTTATAAATGTAGTAGGAAAGTATTCTAATGACTTGCATGTGACACCCCATAGAATATATTATGTTTAGTACCTTGGACACTGTAGATTATTCACTTAAATCTCTGATAAATTGTGTGTATGGTATGCATAGTCTGGTTAGCACAGTTAGTAAAGTTTTGGGATTGCACTATCAAATTAAGACTGTTATTGGTTCGAATCCCATGTTATCATGTTTTTATTTTACTAGTGTGGTTTGTGGCTCTATAATATGAATGCCTATGTCTTATAACAACAATAGTCAAGTCTTCCAATGGACTTTTTAGTGAAACACAATAGATAGCTTTATTTTATCTTTGTTTACTCAAATATTGAATGCTTTTGTCTTATAAATGTAGTAAGAAAGTATTCTAATGACCTGCTTATGACACCCCATAGAATATATTATGTTTAGTACCTTGGACACTGTAGCTTATTCACTTAAATCTCTGATAAATTGTGCATCTGGTATGCACAGTCTGGTTAGCACAGTTAGTAAGGTGTTGGGTAAACACTATCTAATTAGGACTGTCATTGGTTCGAATCCCTCGTTATCATGTTTTTATTTTACTAGTGTGGTTTGTGGCTCTATAATATGAATGCCTATGTCTTTTAACAACAATAGTCAAGTCTTCCAATAGACTTTTTAGTGATACCCAATAGATAGCTTTATTTTCTCTTTGTTTACTCAAATATTGAATGCTTATGTCTTATAAATGTAGTAGGACAGTATTCTAATGACTTGCTTATGACACCCCATAGAATATATTATGTTTAGTACCTTGGACACTGTAGCTTATTCACTTAAATCTCTGATAAATTGTGCATCTGGTATGCACAGTCTGGTTAGCACAGTTAGTAAGGTGCTGGGTTAGCACTATCTAATTAGGACTGTCATTGGTTCGAATCCCACGTTATCATGTTTTTAGTTTACTAGTGTGGTTTGTGGCTCTATAATATGAATGCCTATGTCTTTTAACAACAATAGTCAAGTCTTCCAATAGACTTTTTAGTGAAACCCAATAGATAGCTTTATTTTCTCTTTGTTTACTCAAATATTGAATGCTTATGTCTTATAAATGTAGTAGGAAAGTATTCTAATGACTTGCTTGTGACACCCCATAGAATATATTATGTTTAGTACCTTGGACACTGTAGCTTATTCACTTAAATCTCTGATAAATTGTGTGTATGGTATGCATAGTCTGGTTAGCACAGTTAGTAAAGTGTTGGGATTGCACTATCAAATTAAGACTGTTATTGGTTCGAATCCCATGTTATCATGTTTTTATTTAACAAGTGTGGTTTGTGGCTCTATAATATGAATGCCTATGTCTTATAACAACAATAGTCAAGTCTTCCAATGGACTTTTTAGTGAAACCCAATAGATAGCTTTATTTTCTCTTTGTTTACTTAAATATTGAATGCTTATGTCTTATAAATTTAGTAGGAAAGTATTCTAATGAATTGCTTATGACACCCCATAGAATATATTATGTTTAGTACCTTGGACACTGTAGCTTATTCACTTAAATCTCTGATAAATTGTGTGTTTGGTATGCACAGTCTGGTAAGCACAGTTAGTAAGGTGTTGGGTTTGCACTATCAAATTAAGACTGCTATTGGTTCGAATCCCATGTTATCATGTTTTTTTGTTTTACTAGTGTAGTTTGTGGCTCTATAATATGAATGCCTATGTCTTATAACAACAATAGTCAAGTCTTCCAAAGTACTTTTTAGTGAAACCCAATAGATAGCTTTATTTTCTCTTTGTTTACTCAAATATTGAATGCTTATGTCTTATAAATTTAGTAGGAAAGTATTCTAATGACCTGCTTATGACACCCCATAGAATATATTATGTTTAGTACCTTGGACACTGTAGCTTATTCACTTAAATCTCTGATAAATTGTTAAGCTGGTATGCACAGTCTGGTTAGCACAGTTAGTAAGGTGCTGGGTTAACACTATCTAATTAGGGCTGTCATTGGTTCGAATCCCACGTTATCATGTTTTTATTTTACTAGTGTGGTTTGTGGCTCTATAATATGAATGCCTATGTCTTTTAACAACAATAGTCAAGTCTTCCAATTGACTTTTTAGTGAAACCCAATAGATAGCTTTATTTTCTCTTTGTTTACTCAAATATTGAATGCTTATGTCTTATAAATTTAGTAGGAAAGTATTCTAATGACTTGCTTATGACACCCCATAGAATATATTATGTTTAGTACCTTGGACACTGTAGCTTATTTACTTAAATCTCTGATAAATTGTGTATGGCATGCACAGTCTGGTTAGCACAGTTAGTAAGGTGTTGGGTAAACACTATCTAATTAGGACTGTCATTGGTTCGAATCCCTCGTTATCATGTTTTTATTTTACTAGTGTGGTTTGTGGCTCTATAATATGAATGCCTATGTCTTTTAACAACAATAGTCAAGTCTTCCAATAGACTTTTTAGTGATACCCAATAGATAGCTTTATTTTCTCTTTGTTTACTCAAATATTGAATGCTTATGTCTTATAAATGTAGTAGGACAGTATTCTAATGACTTGCTTATGACACCCCATAGAATATATTATGTTTAGTACCTTGGACACTGTAGCTTATTTACTTAAATCTCTGATAAATTGTGCATCTGGTATGCACAGTCTGGTTAGCACAGTTAGTAAGGTGCTGGGTTAGCACTATCTAATTAGGACTGTCATTGGTTCGAATCCCACGTTATCATGTTTTTAGTTTACTAGTGTGGTTTGTGGCTCTATAATATGAATGCCTATGTCTTTTAACAACAATAGTCAAGTCTTCCAATAGACTTTTTAGTGAAACCCAATAGATAGCTTTATTTTCTCTTTGTTTACTCAAATATTGAATGCTTATGTCTTATAAATGTAGTAGGAAAGTATTCTAATGACTTGCTTGTGACACCCCATAGAATATATTATGTTTAGTACCTTGGACACTGTAGCTTATTCACTTAAATCTCTGATAAATTGTGTGTTTGGTATGCACAGTCTGGTAAGCACAGTTAGTAAGGTGTTGGGTTTGCACTATCAAATTAAGACTGCTATTGGTTCGAATCCCATGTTATCATGTTTTTTTGTTTTACTAGTGTAGTTTGTGGCTCTATAATATGAATGCCTATGTCTTATAACAACAATAATCAAGTCTTCCAAAGTACTTTTTAGTGAAACCCAATAGATAGCTTTATTTTCTCTTTGTTTACTCAAATATTGAATGCTTATGTCTTATAAATTTAGTAGGAAAGTATTCTAATGACCTGCTTATGACACCCCATAGAATATATTATGTTTAGTACCTTGGACACTGTAGCTTATTCACTTAAATCTCTGATAAATTGTTCAGCTGGTATGCACAGTCTGGTTAGCACAATTAGTAAGGTGCTGGGTTAACACTATCTAATTAGGGCTGTCATTGGTTCGAATCCCACGTTATCATGTTTTTATTTTACTAGTGTGGTTTGTGGCTCTATAATATGAATGCCTATGTCTTTTAACAACAATAGTCAAGTCTTCCAATGGACTTTTTAGTGAAACCCAATAGATAGCTTTATTTTCTCTTTGTTTACTCAAATATTGAATGCTTATGTCTTATAAATTTAGTAGGAAAGTATTCTAATGACTTGCTTATGACACCCCATAGAATATATTATGTTTAGTACCTTGGACACTGTAGCTTATTTACTTAAATCTCTGATAAATTGTGTATGGCATGCACAGTCTGGTTAGCACAGTTAGTAAGGTGTTGGGTTTGCACTATCAAATTAAGACTGTCATTGGTTCGAATCCCATGTTATCATGTTTTTATTTTACTAGTGTGATTTGTGGCTCTATAATATGAATGCCTATGTCTTTTAACAAAAATAGTCAAGTCTTCCAATGGACTTTTTAGTGAAACGCAATAGATAGCTTTATTTTCTCTTTGTTTACTCAAATATTGAATGCATATGTCTTATAAATTTAGTAGGAAAGTATTCTAATGACTTGCTTGTGACACCCCATAGAATATATTATGTTTAGTACCTTGGACACTGTAGCTTATTTACTTAAATCTCTGATAAATTGTGTATGGCATGCACAGTCTGGTTAGCACAGTTAGTAAGGTGTTGGGATTGCACTATCAAATTAAGACTGTTATTGGTTCGAATCCCATGTTATCATGTTTTTATTTTACTAGTTTGGTTTGTGGCTCTATAATATGAATGCCTATGTCTTATAACAACAATAGTCAAGTCTTCCAATGGACTTTTTAGTGAAACCCAATAGATAGCTTTATTTTATCTTTGTTTACTCAAATATTGAATGCTTTTGTCTTATAAATGTAGTAGGAAAGTATTCTAATGACCTGCTTATGACACCCCATAGAATATATTATGTTTAGTACCTTGGACACTGTAGCTTATTCACTTAAATCTCTGATAAATTGTGTATCTGGTATACACAGTCTGGTTAGCACAGTTAGTAAGGTGCTGGGTTAACACTATCTAATTAGGGCTGTCATTGGTTCGAATCCCACGTTATCATGTTTTTATTTTACTAGTGTGGTTTGTGGCTCTATAATATGAATGCCTATGTCTTTTAACAACAATAGTCAAGTCTTCCAATGGACTTTTTAGTGAAACCCAATAGATAGCTTTATTTTCTCTTTGTTTACTCAAATATTGAATGCTTATGTCTTATAAATTTAGTAGGAAAGTATTCTAATGACTTGCTTATGACACCCCATAGAATATATTATGTTTAGTACCTTGGACACTGTAGCTTATTTACTTAAATCTCTGATAAATTGTGTATGGTATGCACAGTCTGGTTAGCACAGTTAGTAAGGTGTTGGGTTTGCACTATCAAATTAAGACTGTCATTGGTTCGAATCCCATGTTATCATGTTTTTATTTTACTAGTGTGGTTTGTGGCTCTATAATATGAATGCCTATGTCTTTTAACAAAAATAGTCAAGTCTTCCAATGGACTTTTTAGTGAAACGCAATAGATAGCTTTATTTTCTCTTTGTTTACTCAAATATTGAATGCTTTTGTCTTATAAATGTAGTAGGAAAGTATTCTAATGACCTGCTTATGACACCCCATAGAATATATTATGTTTAGTACCTTGGACACTGTAGCTTATTCACTTAAATCTCTGATAAATTGTGCATCTGGTATGCACAGTCTGGTTAGCACAGTTAGTAAGGTGTTGGGTAAACACTATCTAATTAGTACTGTCATTGGTTCGAATCCCACGTTATCATGTTTTTATTTTACTAGTGTGGTTTGTGGCTCTATAATATGAATGCCTATGTCTTTTAACAACAATAGTCAAGTCTTCCAATAGACTTTTTAGTGATACCCAATAGATAGCTTTATTTTCTCTTTGTTTACTCAAATATTGAATGCTTATGTCTTATAAATGTAGTAGGACAGTATTCTAATGACTTGCTTATGACACCCCATAGAATATATTATGTTTAGTACCTTGGACACTGTAGCTTATTCACTTAAATCTCTGATAAATTGCTTGTCTCGTATGCATAGTCTGGTTAGCACAGTTAGTAAGGTGTTGGGATTGCACTATCAAATTAAGACTGTTATTGGTTTGAATCCCATGTTATCATGTTTTTATTTTACTAGTGTGGTTTGTGGCTCTATAATATGAATGCCTATGTCTTATAACAACAATAGTCAAGTCTTCCAATGGACTTTTTAGTGAAACCCAATAGATAGCTTTATTTTCTCTTTGTTTACTCAAATATTGAATGCTTATGTCTTATAAATTTAGTAGGAAAGTATTCTAATGACCTGCTTATGACACCCCATAGAATATATTATGTTTAGTACCTTGGACACTGTAGCTTATTCACTTAAATCTCTGATAAATTGTGTGTTTGGTATGCACAGTATGGTTAGCACAGTTAGTAAGGTGTTGGGTTTGCACTATCAAATTAAGACTGTCATTGGTTCGAATCCCATGTTATCATGTTTTTATTTTACTAGTGTGGTTTGTGGCTCTATAATATGAATGCCTATGTCTTTTAACAAAAATAGTCAAGTCTTCCAATGGACTTTTTAGTGAAACCCAATAGAAAGCTTTATTTTCTCTTTGTTTACTCAAATATTGAATGCTTTTGTCTTATAAATGTAGTAGGAAAGTATTCTAATGACCTGCTTATGACACCCCATAGAATATATTATGTTTAGTACCTTGGACACTGTAGCTTATTCACTTAAATCTCTGATAAATTGTGCATCTGGTATACACAGTCTGGTTAGCACAGTTAGTAAGGTGCTGGGTTAACACTATCTAATTAGGGCTGTCATTGGTTCGAATCCCACGTTATCATGTTTTTATTTTACTAGTGTGGTTTGTGGCTCTATAATATGAATGCCTATGTCTTTTAACAACAATAGTCAAGTCTTCCAATGGACTTTTTAGTGAAACCCAATAGATAGCTTTATTTTCTCTTTGTTTACTCAAATATTGAATGCTTATGTCTTATAAATTTAGTAGGAAAGTATTCTAATGACTTGCTTATGACACCCCATAGAATATATTATGTTTAGTACCTTGGACACTGTAGCTTATTTACTTAAATCTCTGATAAATTGTGTATGGCATGCACAGTCTGGTTAGCACAGTTAGTAAGGTGTTGGGTTTGCACTATCAAATTAAGACTGTCATTGGTTCGAATCCCATGTTATCATGTTTTTATTTTACTAGTGTGGTTTGTGGCTCTATAATATGAATGCCTATGTCTTTTAATAACAATAGTCAAGTCTTCCAATAGACTTTTTAGTGAAACCCAATAGATAGCTTTATTTTCTCTTTGTTTACTCAAATATTGAATGCTTATGTCTTATAAATGTAGTAGGAAAGTATTCTAATGACTTGCTTGTGACACCCCATAGAATATATTATGTTTAGTACCTTGGACACTGTTGCTTATTCACTTAAATCTCTGATAAATTGTGTGTCTGGTATGCATAGTCTGGTTAGCACAGTTAGTAAGGTGTTGGGATTGTACTATCAAATTAAGACAGTTATTGGTTCGAATCCCATGTTATCATGTTTTTATTTTACTAGTGTGGTTTGTGGCTCCATAATATGAATGCCTATGTCTTATAACAACAATAGTCAAGTCTTCCAATGGAATTTTTAGTGAAACACAATAGATAGCTTTATTTTATCTTTGTTTACTCAAATATTGAATGCTTTTGTCTTATAAATGTAGTAGGAAAGTATTCTAATGACCTGCTTATGACACCCCATAGAATATATTATGTTTAGTACCTTGGACACTGTAGCTTATTCACTTAAATCTCTGATAAATTGTGCATCTGGTATGCACAGTCTGGTTAGCACAGTTAGTAAGGTGTTGGGTAAACACTATCTAATTAGGACTGTCATTGGTTCGAATCCCACGTTATCATGTTTTTATTTTACTAGTGTGGTTTGTGGCTCTATAATATGAATGCCTATGTCTTTTAACAACAATAGTCAAGTCTTCCAATAGACTTTTTAGTGATACCCAATAGATAGCTTTATTTTCTCTTTGTTTACTCAAATATTGAATGCTTATGTCTTATAAATGTAGTAGGAAAGTATTCTAATGACTTGCATGTGACACCCCATAGAATATATTATGTTTAGTACCTTGGACACTGTAGATTATTCACTTAAATCTCTGATAAATTGTGTGTATGGTATGCATAGTCTGGTTAGCACAGTTAGTAAAGTGTTGGGATTGCACTATCAAATTAAGACTGTTATTGGTTCGAATCCCATGTTATCATGTTTTTATTTTACTAGTGTGGTTTGTGGCTCTATAATATGAATGCCTATGTCTTATAACAACAATAGTCAAGTCTTCCAATGGACTTTTTAGTGAAACACAATAGATAGCTTTATTTTATCTTTGTTTACTCAAATATTGAATGCTTTTGTCTTATAAATGTAGTAAGAAAGTATTCTAATGACCTGCTTATGACACCCCATAGAATATATTATGTTTAGTACCTTGGACACTGTAGCTTATTCACTTAAATCTCTGATAAATTGTGCATCTGGTATGCACAGTCTGGTTAGCACAGTTAGTAAGGTGTTGGGTAAACACTATCTAATTAGGACTGTCATTGGTTCGAATCCCTCGTTATCATGTTTTTATTTTACTAGTGTGGTTTGTGGCTCTATAATATGAATGCCTATGTCTTTTAACAACAATAGTCAAGTCTTCCAATAGACTTTTTAGTGATACCCAATAGATAGCTTTATTTTCTCTTTGTTTACTCAAATATTGAATGCTTATGTCTTATAAATGTAGTAGGACAGTATTCTAATGACTTGCTTATGACACCCCATAGAATATATTATGTTTAGTACCTTGGACACTGTAGCTTATTCACTTAAATCTCTGATAAATTGTGCATCTGGTATGCACAGTCTGGTTAGCACAGTTAGTAAGGTGCTGGGTTAGCACTATCTAATTAGGACTGTCATTGGTTCGAATCCCACGTTATCATGCTTTTAGTTTACTAGTGTGGTTTGTGGCTCTATAATATGAATGCCTATGTCTTTTAACAACAATAGTCAAGTCTTCCAATAGACTTTTTAGTGAAACCCAATAGATAGCTTTATTTTCTCTTTGTTTACTCAAATATTGAATGCTTATGTCTTATAAATGTAGTAGGAAAGTATTCTAATGACTTGCTTGTGACACCCCATAGAATATATTATGTTTAGTACCTTGGACACTGTAGTTTATTCACTTAAATCTCTGATAAATTGTGTGTATGGTATGCATAGTCTGGTTAGCACAGTTAGTAAAGTGTTGGGATTGCACTATCAAATTAAGACTGTTATTGGTTCGAATCCCATGTTATCATGTTTTTATTTTACAAGTGTGGTTTGTGGCTCTATAATATGAATGCCTATGTCTTATAACAACAATAGTCAAGTCTTCCAATGGACTTTTTAGTGAAACCCAATAGATAGCTTTATTTTCTCTTTGTTTACTTAAATATTGAATGCTTATGTCTTATAAATTTAGTAGGAAAGTATTCTAATGAATTGCTTATGACACCCCATAGAATATATTATGTTTAGTACCTTGGACACTGTAGCTTATTCACTTAAATCTCTGATAAATTGTGTGTTTGGTATGCACAGTCTGGTAAGCACAGTTAGTAAGGTGTTGGGTTTGCACTATCAAATTAAGACTGCTATTGGTTCGAATCCCATGTTATCATGTTTTTTTGTTTTACTAGTGTAGTTTGTGGCTCTATAATATGAATGCCTATGTCTTATAACAACAATAGTCAAGTCTTCCAAAGTACTTTTTAGTGAAACCCAATAGATAGCTTTATTTTCTCTTTGTTTACTCAAATATTGAATGCTTATGTCTTATAAATTTAGTAGGAAAGTATTCTAATGACCTGCTTATGACACCCCATAGAATATATTATGTTTAGTACCTTGGACACTGTAGCTTATTCACTTAAATCTCTGATAAATTGTTCAGCTGGTATGCACAGTCTGGTTAGCACAGTTAGTAAGGTGCTGGGTTAACACTATCTAATTAGGGCTGTCATTGGTTCGAATCCCACGTTATCATGTTTTTATTTTACTAGTGTGGTTTGTGGCTCTATAATATGAATGCCTATGTCTTTTAACAACAATAGTCAAGTCTTCCAATGGACTTTTTAGTGAAACCCAATAGATAGCTTTATTTTCTCTTTGTTTACTCAAATATTGAATGCTTATGTCTTATAAATTTAGTAGGAAAGTATTCTAATGACTTGCTTATGACACCCCATAGAATATATTATGTTTAGTACCTTGGACACTGTAGCTTATTTACTTAAATCTCTGATAAATTGTGTATGGCATGCACAGTCTGGTTAGCACAGTTAGTAAGGTGTTGGGTAAACACTATCTAATTAGGACAGTCATTGGTTCGAATCCCTCGTTATCATGTTTTTATTTTACTAGTGTGGTTTGTGGCTCTATAATATGAATGCCTATGTCTTTTAACAACAATAGTCAAGTCTTCCAATAGACTTTTTAGTGATACCCAATAGATAGCTTTATTTTCTCTTTGTTTACTCAAATATTGAATGCTTATGTCTTATAAATGTAGTAGGACAGTATTCTAATGACTTGCTTATGACACCCCATAGAATATATTATGTTTAGTACCTTGGACACTGTAGCTTATTCACTTAAATCTCTGATAAATTGTGCATCTGGTATGCACAGTCTGGTTAGCACAGTTAGTAAGGTGCTGGGTTAGCACTATCTAATTAGGACTGTCATTGGTTCGAATCCCACGTTATCATGTTTTTAGTTTACTAGTGTGGTTTGTGGCTCTATAATATGAATGCCTATGTCTTTTAACAACAATAGTCAAGTCTTCCAATAGACTTTTTAGTGAAACCCAATAGATAGCTTTATTTTCTCTTTGTTTACTCAAATATTGAATGCTTATGTCTTATAAATGTAGTAGGAAAGTATTCTAATGACTTGCTTGTGACACCCCATAGAATATATTATGTTTAGTACCTTGGACACTGTAGCTTATTCACTTAAATCTCTGATAAATTGTGTGTATGGTATGCATAGTCTGGTTAGCACAGTTAGTAAAGTGTTGGGATTGCACTATCAAATTAAGACTGTTATTGGTTCGAATCCCATGTTATCATGTTTTTATTTTACAAGTGTGGTTTGTGGCTCTATAATATGAATGCCTATGTCTTATAACAACAATAGTCAAGTCTTCCAATGGACTTTTTAGTGAAACCCAATAGATAGCTTTATTTTCTCTTTGTTTACTTAAATATTGAATGCTTATGTCTTATAAATTTAGTAGGAAAGTATTCTAATGAATTGCTTATGACACCCCATAGAATATATTATGTTTAGTACCTTGGACACTGTAGCTTATTCACTTAAATCTCTGATAAATTGTGTGTTTGGTATGCACAGTCTGGTAAGCACAGTTAGTAAGGTGTTGGGTTTGCACTATCAAATTAAGACTGCTATTGGTTCGAATCCCATGTTATCATGTTTTTTTGTTTTACTAGTGTAGTTTGTGGCTCTATAATATGAATGCCTATGTCTTATAACAACAATAGTCAAGTCTTCCAAAGTACTTTTTAGTGAAACCCAATAGATAGCTTTATTTTCTCTTTGTTTACTCAAATATTGAATGCTTATGTCTTATAAATTTAGTAGGAAAGTATTCTAATGAATTGCTTATGACACCCCATAGAATATATTATGTTTAGTACCTTGGACACTGTAGCTTATTCACTTAAATCTCTGATAAATTGTGTGTTTGGTATGCACAGTCTGGTAAGCACAGTTAGTAAGGTGTTGGGTTTGCACTATCAAATTAAGACTGCTATTGGTTCGAATCCCATGTTATCATGTTTTTTTGTTTTACTAGTGTAGTTTGTGGCTCTATAATATGAATGCCTATGTCTTATAACAACAATAGTCAAGTCTTCCAAAGTACTTTTTAGTGAAACCCAATAGATAGCTTTATTTTCTCTTTGTTTACTCAAATATTGAATGCTTATGTCTTATAAATTTAGTAGGAAAGTATTCTAATGACCTGCTTATGACACCCCATAGAATATATTATGTTTAGTACCTTGGACACTGTAGCTTATTCACTTAAATCTCTGATAAATTGTTCAGCTGGTATGCACAGTCTGGTTAGCACAGTTAGTAAGGTGCTGGGTTAACACTATCTAATTAGGGCTGTCATTGGTTCGAATCCCACGTTATCATGTTTTTATTTTACTAGTGTGGTTTGTGGCTCTATAATATGAATGCCTATGTCTTTTAACAACAATAGTCAAGTCTTCCAATGGACTTTTTAGTGAAACCCAATAGATAGCTTTATTTTCTCTTTGTTTACTCAAATATTGAATGCTTATGTCTTATAAATTTAGTAGGAAAGTATTCTAATGACTTGCTTATGACACCCCATAGAATATATTATGTTTAGTACCTTGGACACTGTAGCTTATTTACTTAAATCTCTGATAAATTGTGTATGGCATGCACAGTCTGGTTAGCACAGTTAGTAAGGTGTTGGGTAAACACTATCTAATTAGGACAGTCATTGGTTCGAATCCCTCGTTATCATGTTTTTATTTTACTAGTGTGGTTTGTGGCTCTATAATATGAATGCCTATGTCTTTTAACAACAATAGTCAAGTCTTCCAATAGACTTTTTAGTGATACCCAATAGATAGCTTTATTTTCTCTTTGTTTACTCAAATATTGAATGCTTATGTCTTATAAATGTAGTAGGACAGTATTCTAATGACTTGCTTATGACACCCCATAGAATATATTATGTTTAGTACCTTGGACACTGTAGCTTATTCACTTAAATCTCTGATAAATTGTGCATCTGGTATGCACAGTCTGGTTAGCACAGTTAGTAAGGTGCTGGGTTAGCACTATCTAATTAGGACTGTCATTGGTTCGAATCCCACGTTATCATGTTTTTAGTTTACTAGTGTGGTTTGTGGCTCTATAATATGAATGCCTATGTCTTTTAACAACAATAGTCAAGTCTTCCAATAGACTTTTTAGTGAAACCCAATAGATAGCTTTATTTTCTCTTTGTTTACTCAAATATTGAATGCTTATGTCTTATAAATGTAGTAGGAAAGTATTCTAATGACTTGCTTGTGACACCCCATAGAATATATTATGTTTAGTACCTTGGACACTGTAGCTTATTCACTTAAATCTCTGATAAATTGTGTGTATGGTATGCATAGTCTGGTTAGCACAGTTAGTAAAGTGTTGGGATTGCACTATCAAATTAAGACTGTTATTGGTTCGAATCCCATGTTATCATGTTTTTATTTTACAAGTGTGGTTTGTGGCTCTATAATATGAATGCCTATGTCTTATAACAACAATAGTCAAGTCTTCCAATGGACTTTTTAGTGAAACCCAATAGATAGCTTTATTTTCTCTTTGTTTACTTAAATATTGAATGCTTATGTCTTATAAATTTAGTAGGAAAGTATTCTAATGAATTGCTTATGACACCCCATAGAATATATTATGTTTAGTACCTTGGACACTGTAGCTTATTCACTTAAATCTCTGATAAATTGTGTGTTTGGTATGCACAGTCTGGTAAGCACAGTTAGTAAGGTGTTGGGTTTGCACTATCAAATTAAGACTGCTATTGGTTCGAATCCCATGTTATCATGTTTTTTTGTTTTACTAGTGTAGTTTGTGGCTCTATAATATGAATGCCTATGTCTTATAACAACAATAGTCAAGTCTTCCAAAGTACTTTTTAGTGAAACCCAATAGATAGCTTTATTTTCTCTTTGTTTACTCAAATATTGAATGCTTATGTCTTATAAATTTAGTAGGAAAGTATTCTAATGACCTGCTTATGACACCCCATAGAATATATTATGTTTAGTACCTTGGACACTGTAGCTTATTCACTTAAATCTCTGATAAATTGTTCAGCTGGTATGCACAGTCTGGTTAGCACAGTTAGTAAGGTGCTGGGTTAACACTATCTAATTAGGGCTGTCATTGGTTCGAATCCCACGTTATCATGTTTTTATTTTACTAGTGTGGTTTGTGGCTCTATAATATGAATGCCTATGTCTTTTAACAACAATAGTCAAGTCTTCCAATGGACTTTTTAGTGAAACCCAATAGATAGCTTTATTTTCTCTTTGTTTACTCAAATATTGAATGCTTATGTCTTATAAATTTAGTAGGAAAGTATTCTAATGACTTGCTTATGACACCCCATAGAATATATTATGTTTAGTACCTTGGACACTGTAGCTTATTTACTTAAATCTCTGATAAATTGTGTATGGCATGCACAGTCTGGTTAGCACAGTTAGTAAGGTGTTGGGTTTGCACTATCAAATTAAGACTGTCATTGGTTCGAATCCCATGTTATCATGTTTTTATTTTACTAGTGTGGTTTGTGGCTCTATAATATGAATGCCTATGTCTTTTAACAAAAATAGTCAAGTCTTCCAATGGACTTTTTAGTGAAACGCAATAGATAGCTTTATTTTCTCTTTGTTTACTCAAATATTGAATGCATATGTCTTATAAATTTAGTAGGAAAGTATTCTAATGACTTGCTTGTGACACCCCATAGAATATATTATGTTTAGTACCTTGGACACTGTAGCTTATTTACTTAAATCTCTGATAAATTGTGTATGGCATGCACAGTCTGGTTAGCACAGTTAGTAAGGTGTTGGGATTGCACTATCAAATTAAGACTGTTATTGGTTCGAATCCCATGTTATCATGTTTTTATTTTACTAGTTTGGTTTGTGGCTCTATAATATGAATGCCTATGTCTTATAACAACAATAGTCAAGTCTTCCAATGGACTTTTTAGTGAAACCCAATAGATAGCTTTATTTTATCTTTGTTTACTCAAATATTGAATGCTTTTGTCTTATAAATGTAGTAGGAAAGTATTCTAATGACCTGCTTATGACACCCCATAGAATATATTATGTTTAGTACCTTGGACACTGTAGCTTATTCACTTAAATCTCTGATAAATTGTGTATCTGGTATACACAGTCTGGTTAGCACAGTTAGTAAGGTGCTGGGTTAACACTATCTAATTAGGGCTGTCATTGGTTCGAATCCCACGTTATCATGTTTTTATTTTACTAGTGTGGTTTGTGGCTCTATAATATGAATGCCTATGTCTTTTAACAACAATAGTCAAGTCTTCCAATGGACTTTTTAGTGAAACCCAATAGATAGCTTTATTTTCTCTTTGTTTACTCAAATATTGAATGCTTATGTCTTATAAATTTAGTAGGAAAGTATTCTAATGACTTGCTTATGACACCCCATAGAATATATTATGTTTAGTACCTTGGACACTGTAGCTTATTTACTTAAATCTCTGATAAATTGTGTATGGTATGCACAGTCTGGTTAGCACAGTTAGTAAGGTGTTGGGTTTGCACTATCAAATTAAGACTGTCATTGGTTCGAATCCCATGTTATCATGTTTTTATTTTACTAGTGTGGTTTGTGGCTCTATAATATGAATGCCTATGTCTTTTAACAAAAATAGTCGTCTTCCAATGGACTTTTTAGTGAAACGCAATAGATAGCTTTATTTTCTCTTTGTTTACTCAAATATTGAATGCATATGTCTTATAAATTTAGTAGGAAAGTATTCTAATGACTTGCTTGTGACACCCCATAGAATATATTATGTTTAGTACCTTGGACACTGTAGCTTATTTACTTAAATCTCTGATAAATTGTGTATGGCATGCACAGTCTGGTTAGCACAGTTAGTAAGGTGTTGGGATTGCACTATCAAATTAAGACTGTTATTGGTTCGAATCCCATGTTATCATGTTTTTATTTTACTAGTGTGGTTTGTGGCTCTATAATATGAATGCCTATGTCTTATAACAACAATAGTCAAGTCTTCCAATGGACTTTTTAGTGAAACCCAATAGATAGCTTTATTTTATCTTTGTTTACTCAAATATTGAATGCTTTTGTCTTATAAATGTAGTAGGAAAGTATTCTAATGACCTGCTTATGACACCCCATAGAATATATTATGTTTAGTACCTTGGACACTGTAGCTTATTCACTTAAATCTCTGATAAATTGCTTGTCTGGTATGCATAGTCTGGTTAGCACAGTTAGTAAGGTGTTGGGATTGCACTATCAAATTAAGACTGTTATTGGTTTGAATCCCATGTTATCATGTTTTTATTTTACTAGTGTGGTTTGTGGCTCTATAATATGAATGCCTATGTCTTATAACAACAATAGTCAAGTCTTCCAATGGACTTTTTAGTGAAACCCAATAGATAGCTTTATTTTCTCTTTGTTTACTCAAATATTGAATGCTTATGTCTTATAAATTTAGTAGGAAAGTATTCTAATGACCTGCTTATGACACCCCATAGAATATATTATGTTTAGTACCTTGGACACTGTAGCTTATTCACTTAAATCTCTGATAAATTGTGTGTTTGCTATGCACAGTATGGTTAGCACAGTTAGTAAGGTGTTGGGTTTGCACTATCAAATTAAGACTGTCATTGGTTCGAATCCCATGTTATCATGTTTTTATTTTACTAGTGTGGTTTGTGGCTCTATAATATGAATGCTTATGTCTTTTAACAAAAATAGTCAAGTCTTCCAATGGACTTTTTAGTGAAACCCAATAGATAGCTTTATTTTCTCTTTGTTTACTCAAATATTGAATGCTTTTGTCTTATAAATGTATTAGGAAAGTATTCTAATGACCTGCTTATGACACCCCATAGAATATATTATGTTTAGTACCTTGGACACTGTAGCTTATTCACTTAAATCTCTGATAAATTGTGCATCTGGTATACACAGTCTGGTTAGCACAGTTAGTAAGGTGCTGGGTTAACACTATCTAATTAGGGCTGTCATTGGTTCGAATCCCACGTTATCATGTTTTTATTTTACTAGTGTGGTTTGTGGCTCTATAATATGAATGCCTATGTCTTTTAACAACAATAGTCAAGTCTTCCAATGGACTTTTTAGTGAAACCCAATAGATAGCTTTATTTTCTCTTTGTTTACTCAAATATTGAATGCTTATGTCTTATAAATTTAGTAGGAAAGTATTCTAATGACTTGCTTATGACACCCCATAGAATATATTATGTTTAGTACCTTGGACACTGTAGCTTATTTACTTAAATCTCTGATAAATTGTGTATGGCATGCACAGTCTGGTTAGCACAGTTAGTAAGGTGTTGGGTTTGCACTATCAAATTAAGACTGTCATTGGTTCGAATCCCATGTTATCATGTTTTTATTTTACTAGTGTGGTTTGTGGCTCTATAATATGAATGCCTATGTCTTTTAACAAAAATAGTCAAGTCTTCCAATGGACTTTTTAGTGAAACGCAATAGATAGCTTTATTTTCTCTTTGTTTACTCAAATATTGAATGCATATGTCTTATAAATTTAGTAGGAAAGTATTCTAATGACTTGCTTGTGACACCCCATAGAATATATTATGTTTAGTACCTTGGACACTGTAGCTTATTTACTTAAATCTCTGATAAATTGTGTATGGCATGCACAGTCTGGTTAGCACAGTTAGTAAGGTGTTGGGATTGCACTATCAAATTAAAACTGTTATTGGTTCGAATCCCATGTTATCATGTTTTTATTTTACTAGTGTGGTTTGTGGCTCTATAATATGAATGCCTATGTCTTATAAAAACAATAGTCAAGTCTTCCAATGGACTTTTTAGTGAAACCCAATAGATAGCTTTATTTTATCTTTGTTTACTCAAATATTGAATGCTTTTGTCTTATAAATGTAGTAGGAAAGTATTCTAATGACCTGCTTATGACACCCCATAGAATATATTATGTTTAGTACCTTGGACACTGTAGCTTATTCACTTAAATCTCTGATAAATTGTGTATCTGGTATGCACAGTCTGGTTAGCACAGTTAGTAAGGTGTTGGGTAAACACTATCTAATTAGTACTGTCATTGGTTCGAATCCCACGTTATCATGTTTTTATTTTACTAGTGTGGTTTGTGGCTCTATAATATGAATGCCTATGTCTTTTAACAACAATAGTTAAGTCTTCCAATAGACTTTTTAGTGATACCCAATAGATAGCTTTATTTTCTCTTTGTTTACTCAAATATTGAATGCTTATGTCTTATAAATGTAGTAGGACAGTATTCTAATGACTTGCTTATGACACCCCATAGAATATATTATGTTTAGTACCTTGGACACTGTAGCTTATTCACTTAAATCTCTGATAAATTGCTTGTCTGGTATGCATAGTCTGGTTAGCACAGTTAGTAAGGTGTTGGGATTGCACTATCAAATTAAGACTGTTATTGGTTTGAATCCCATATTATCATGTTTTTATTTTACTAGTGTGGTTTGTGGCTCTATAATATGAATGCCTATGTCTTATAACAACAATAGTCAAGTCTTCCAATGGACTTTTTAGTGAAACCCAATAGATAGCTTTATTTTCTCTTTGTTTACTCAAATATTGAATGCTTATGTCTTATAAATTTAGTAGGAAAGTATTCTAATGACCTGCTTATGACACCCCATAGAATATATTATGTTTAGTACCTTGGACACTGTAGCTTATTCACTTAAATCTCTGATAAATTGTGCATCTGGTATGCACAGTCTGGTTAGCACAGTTAGTAAGGTGCTGGGTTAACACTATCTAATTAGGACTGTCATTGGTTCGAATCCCACGTTATCATGTTTTTAGTTTACTAGTGTGGTTTGTGGCTCTATAATATGAATGCCTATGTCTTTTAACAACAATAGTCAAGTCTTCCAATAGACTTTTTAGTGAAACCCAATAGATAGCTTTATTTTATCTTTGTTTACTCAAATATTGAATGCTTATGTCTTATAAATGTAGTAGGAAAGTATTCTAATGACTTGCATGTGACACCCCATAGAATATATTATGTTTAGTACCTTGGAAACTGTAGCTTATTCACTTAAATCTCTGATAAATTGTGTGTATGGTATGCATAGTCTGGTTAGCACAGTTAGTAAGGTGTTGGGATTGCACTATCAAATTAAGACTGTTATTGGTTCGAATCCCATGTTATCATGTTTTTATTTTACTAGTGTGGTTTGTGGCTCTATAATATGAATGCCTATGTCTTATAACAACAATAGTCAAGTCTTCCAATGGACTTTTTAGTGAAACCCAATAGATAGCTTTATTTTCTCTTTGTTTACTTAAATATTGAATGCTTATGTCTTATAAATTTAGTAGGAAAGTATTCTAATGAATTGCTTATGACACCCCATAGAATATATTATGTTTAGTACCTTGGACACTGTAGCTTATTCACTTAAATCTCTGATAAATTGTGTGTTTGGTATGCACAGTCTGGTTAGCACAGTTAGTAAGGTGTTGGGTTTGCACTATCAAATTAAGACTGCTATTGGTTCGAATCCCATGTTATCATGTTTTTATTTTACTAGTGTGGTTTGTGGCTCTATAATATGAATGCCTATGTCTTATAACAACAATAGTCAAGTCTTCCAATGGACTTTTTAGTGAAACCCAATAGATAGCTTTATTTTCTCTTTGTTTACTCAAATATTGAATGCTTATGTCTTATAAATTTAGTAGGAAAGTATTCTAATGACCTGCTTATGACACCCCATAGAATATATTATGTTTAGTACCTTGGACACTGTAGCTTATTCACTTAAATCTCTGATAAATTGTGTGTTTGCTATGCACAGTATGGTTAGCACAGTTAGTAAGGTGTTGGGTTTGCACTATCAAATTAAGACTGTCATTGGTTCGAATCCCATGTTATCATGTTTTTATTTTACTAGTGTGGTTTGTGGCTCTATAATATGAATGCCTATGTCTTTTAACAAAAATAGTCAAGTCTTCCAATGGACTTTTTAGTGAAACCCAATAGATAGCTTTATTTTCTCTTTGTTTACTCAAATATTGAATGCTTTTGTCTTATAAATGTAGTAGGAAAGTATTCTAATGACCTGCTTATGACACCCCATAGAATATATTATGTTTAGTACCTTGGACACTGTAGCTTATTCACTTAAATCTCTGATAAATTGTGCATCTGGTATACACAGTCTGGTTAGCACAGTTAGTAAGGTGCTGGGTTAACACTATCTAATTAGGGCTGTCATTGGTTCGAATCCCACGTTATCATGTTTTTATTTTACTAGTGTGGTTTGTGGCTCTATAATATGAATGCCTATGTCTTTTAACAACAATAGTCAAGTCTTCCAATGGACTTTTTAGTGAAACCCAATAGATAGCTTTATTTTCTCTTTGTTTACTCAAATATTGAATGCTTATGTCTTATAAATTTAGTAGGAAAGTATTCTAATGACTTGCTTATGACACCCCATAGAATATATTATGTTTAGTACCTTGGACACTGTAGCTTATTTACTTAAATCTCTGATAAATTGTGTATGGCATGCACAGTCTGGTTAGCACAGTTAGTAAGGTGTTGGGTTTGCACTATCAAATTAAGACTGTCATTGGTTCGAATCCCATGTTATCATGTTTTTATTTTACTAGTGTGGTTTGTGGCTCTATAATATGAATGCCTATGTCTTTTAACAAAAATAGTCAAGTCTTCCAATGGACTTTTTAGTGAAACGCAATAGATAGCTTTATTTTCTCTTTGTTTACTCAAATATTGAATGCATATGTCTTATAAATTTAGTAGGAAAGTATTCTAATGACTTGCTTGTGACACCCCATAGAATATATTATGTTTAGTACCTTGGACACTGTAGCTTATTTACTTAAATCTCTGATAAATTGTGTATGGCATGCACAGTCTGGTTAGCACAGTTAGTAAGGTGTTGGGATTGCACTATCAAATTAAGACTGTTATTGGTTCGAATCCCATGTTATCATGTTTTTATTTTACTAGTGTGGTTTGTGGCTCTATAATATGAATGCCTATGTCTTATAACAACAATAGTCAAGTCTTCCAATGGACTTTTTAGTGAAACCCAATAGATAGCTTTATTTTATCTTTGTTTACTCAAATATTGAATGCTTTTGTCTTATAAATGTAGTAGGAAAGTATTCTAATGACCTGCTTATGACACCCCATAGAATATATTATGTTTAGTACCTTGGACACTGTAGCTTATTCACTTAAATCTCTGATAAATTGTGCATCTGGTATGCACAGTCTGGTTAGCACAGTTAGTAAGGTGTTGGGTAAACACTATCTAATTAGTACTGTCATTGGTTCGAATCCCACGTTATCATGTTTTTATTTTACTAGTGTGGTTTGTGGCTCTATAATATGAATGCCTATGTCTTTTAACAACAATAGTTAAGTCTTCCAATAGACTTTTTAGTGATACCCAATAGATAGCTTTATTTTCTCTTTGTTTACTCAAATATTGAATGCTTATGTCTTATAAATGTAGTAGGACAGTATTCTAATGACTTGCTTATGACACCCCATAGAATATATTATGTTTAGTACCTTGGACACTGTAGCTTATTCACTTAAATCTCTGATAAATTGCTTGTCTGGTATGCATAGTCTGGTTAGCACAGTTAGTAAGGTGTTGGGATTGCACTATCAAATTAAGACTGTTATTGGTTTGAATCCCATATTATCATGTTTTTATTTTACTAGTGTGGTTTGTGGCTCTATAATATGAATGCCTATGTCTTATAACAACAATAGTCAAGTCTTCCAATGGACTTTTTAGTGAAACCCAATAGATAGCTTTATTTTCTCTTTGTTTACTCAAATATTGAATGCTTATGTCTTATAAATTTAGTAGGAAAGTATTCTAATGACCTGCTTATGACACCCCATAGAATATATTATGTTTAGTACCTTGGACACTGTAGCTTATTCACTTAAATCTCTGATAAATTGTGCATCTGGTATGCACAGTCTGGTTAGCACAGTTAGTAAGGTGCTGGGTTAACACTATCTAATTAGGACTGTCATTGGTTCGAATCCCACGTTATCATGTTTTTAGTTTACTAGTGTGGTTTGTGGCTCTATAATATGAATGCCTATGTCTTTTAACAACAATAGTCAAGTCTTCCAATAGACTTTTTAGTGAAACCCAATAGATAGCTTTATTTTATCTTTGTTTACTCAAATATTGAATGCTTATGTCTTATAAATGTAGTAGGAAAGTATTCTAATGACTTGCATGTGACACCCCATAGAATATATTATGTTTAGTACCTTGGAAACTGTAGCTTATTCACTTAAATCTCTGATAAATTGTGTGTATGGTATGCATAGTCTGGTTAGCACAGTTAGTAAGGTGTTGGGATTGCACTATCAAATTAAGACTGTTATTGGTTCGAATCCCATGTTATCATGTTTTTATTTTACTAGTGTGGTTTGTGGCTCTATAATATGAATGCCTATGTCTTATAACAACAATAGTCAAGTCTTCCAATGGACTTTTTAGTGAAACCCAATAGATAGCTTTATTTTCTCTTTGTTTACTTAAATATTGAATGCTTATGTCTTATAAATTTAGTAGGAAAGTATTCTAATGAATTGCTTATGACACCCCATAGAATATATTATGTTTAGTACCTTGGACACTGTAGCTTATTCACTTAAATCTCTGATAAATTGTGTGTTTGGTATGCACAGTCTGGTTAGCACAGTTAGTAAGGTGTTGGGTTTGCACTATCAAATTAAGACTGCTATTGGTTCGAATCCCATGTTATCATGTTTTTATTTTACTAGTGTGGTTTGTGGCTCTATAATATGAATGCCTATGTCTTTTAACAAAAATAGTCAAGTCTTCCAATGGACTTTTTAGTGAAACGCAATAGATAGCTTTATTTTCTCTTTGTTTACTCAAATATTGAATGCATATGTCTTATAAATTTAGTAGGAAAGTATTCTAATGACTTGCTTATGACACCCCATAGAATATATTATGTTTAATACCTTGGACACTGTAGCTTATTCACTTAAATCTCTGATAAATTGTGCATCTGGTATGCACAGTCTGGTTAGCACAGTTAGTAATGTGCTGGGTTAACACTATCTAATTAGGACTGTCATTGGTTCGAATCCCACGTTATCATGTTTTTAGTTTACTAGTGTGGTTTGTGGCTCTATAATATGAATGCCTATGTCTTTTAACAACAATAGTCAAGTCTTCCAATAGACTTTTTAGTGAAACCCAATAGATAGCTTTATTTTCTCTTTGTTTACTCAAATATTGAATGCTTATGTCTTATAAATGTAGTAGGAAAGTATTCTAATGACTTGCTTGTGACACCCCATAGAATATATTATGTTTAGTACCTTGGACACTGTAGCTTATTCACTTAAATCTCTGATAAATTGTGTGTATGGTATGCATAGTCTGGTAAGCACAGTTAGTAAAGTGTTGGGATTGCACTATCAAATTAAGACTGTTATTGGTTCGAATCCCATGTTATCATGTTTTTATTTTACTAGTGTGGTTTGTGGCTCTATAATATGAATGCCTATGTCTTATAACAACAATAGTCAAGTCTTCCAATGGACTTTTTAGTGAAACCCAATAGATAGATTTATTTTCTCTTTGTTTACTTAAATATTGAATGCTTATGTCTTATAAATTTAGTAGGAAAGTATTCTAATGAATTGCTTATGACACCCCATAGAATATATTATGTTTAGTACCTTGGACACTGTAGCTTATTCACTTAAATCTCTGATAAATTGTGTGTTTGGTATGCACAGTCTGGTTAGCACAGTTAGTAAGGTGTTGGGTTTAC
Source organism: Pseudophryne corroboree (assembly GCF_028390025.1). Taxonomy (NCBI): domain Eukaryota; kingdom Metazoa; phylum Chordata; class Amphibia; order Anura; family Myobatrachidae; genus Pseudophryne; species Pseudophryne corroboree. The sequence goes on from NC_086454.1 coordinate 192,502,587, forward strand.
ACTATCAAATTAAGACTGCTATTGGTTCGAATCCCATGTTATCATGTTTTTTTGTTTTACTAGTATAGTTTGTGGCTCTATAATATGAATGCCTATGTCTTATAACAACAATAGTCAAGTCTTCCAATGTACTTTTTAGTGAAACCCAATAGATAGCTTTATTTTCTCTTTGTTTACTCAAATATTGAATGCTTATGTCATAAATTTAGTAGGAAAGTATTCTAATGACCTGCTTATGACACCCCATAGAATATATTATGTTTAGTACCTTGGACACTGTAGCTTATTCACTTAAATCTCTGATAAATTGTTCAGCTGGTATGCACAGTCTGGTTAGCACAGTTAGTAAAGTGCTGGGTTAACACTATCTAATTAGGACTGTCATTGGTTCGAATCCCACGTTATCATGTTTTTATTTTACTAGTGTTGTTTGTGGCTCTATAATATGAATGCATATGTCTTATAACAACAATAGTCAAGTCTTCCAATGGACTTTTTAGTGAAACACAATAGATAGCTTTATTTTCTCTTTGTTTACTCAAATATTGAATGCTTTTGTCTTATAAATGTAGTAGGAAAGTATTCTAATGACCTGCTTATGACACCCCATAGAATATATTATGTTTAGTACCTTGGACACTGTAGCTTATTCACTTAAATCTCTGATAAATTGTGCATCTGGTATACACAGTCTGGTTAGCACAGTTAGTAAGGTGCTGGGTTAACACTATCTAATTAGGGCTGTCATTGGTTCGAATCCCACGTTATCATGTTTTTATTTTACTAGTGTGGTTTGTGGCTCTATAATATGAATGCCTATGTCTTTTAACAACAATAGTCAAGTCTTCCAATGGACTTTTTAGTGAAACCCAATAGATAGCTTTATTTTCTCTTTGTTTACTCAAATATTGAATGCTTATGTCTTATAAATTTAGTAGGAAAGTATTCTAATGACTTGCTTATGACACCCCATAGAATATATTATGTTTAGTACCTTGGACACTGTAGCTTATTTACTTAAATCTCTGATAAATTGTGTATGGCATGCACAGTCTGGTTAGCACAGTTAGTAAGGTGTTGGGTTTGCACTATCAAATTAAGACTGTCATTGGTTCGAATCCCATGTTATCATGTTTTTATTTTACTAGTGTGGTTTGTGGCTCTATAATATGAATGCCTATGTCTTTTAACAAAAATAGTCAAGTCTTCCAATGGACTTTTTAGTGAAACGCAATAGATAGCTTTATTTTCTCTTTGTTTACTCAAATATTGAATGCATATGTCTTATAAATTTAGTAGGAAAGTATTCTAATGACTTGCTTGTGACACCCCATAGAATATATTATGTTTAGTACCTTGGACACTGTAGCTTATTTACTTAAATCTCTGATAAATTGTGTATGGCATGCACAGTCTGGTTAGCACAGTTAGTAAGGTGTTGGGATTGCACTATCAAATTAAGACTGTTATTGGTTCGAATCCCATGTTATCATGTTTTTATTTTACTAGTGTGGTTTGTGGCTCTATAATATGAATGCCTATGTCTTATAACAACAATAGTCAAGTCTTCCAATGGACTTTTTAGTGAAACCCAATAGATAGCTTTATTTTATCTTTGTTTACTCAAATATTGAATGCTTTTGTCTTATAAATGTAGTAGGAAAGTATTCTAATGACCTGCTTATGACACCCCATAGAATATATTATGTTTAGTACCTTGGACACTGTAGCTTATTCACTTAAATCTCTGATAAATTGTGCATCTGGTATGCACAGTCTGGTTAGCACAGTTAGTAAGGTGTTGGGTAAACACTATCTAATTAGTACTGTCATTGGTTCGAATCCCACGTTATCATGTTTTTATTTTACTAGTGTGGTTTGTGGCTCTATAATATGAATGCCTATGTCTTTTAACAACAATAGTCAAGTCTTCCAATAGACTTTTTAGTGATACCCAATAGATAGCTTTATTTTCTCTTTGTTTACTCAAATATTGAATGCTTATGTCTTATAAATGTAGTAGGACAGTATTCTAATGACTTGCTTATGACACCCCATAGAATATATTATGTTTAGTACCTTGGACACTGTAGCTTATTCACTTAAATCTCTGATAAATTGCTTGTCTGGTATGCATAGTCTGGTTAGCACAGTTAGTAAGGTGTTGGGATTGCACTATCAAATTAAGACTGTTATTGGTTTGAATCCCATGTTATCATGTTTTTATTTTACTAGTGTGGTTTGTGGCTCTATAATATGAATGCCTATGTCTTATAACAACAATAGTCAAGTCTTCCAATGGACTTTTTAGTGAAACCCAATAGATAGCTTTATTTTCTCTTTGTTTACTCAAATATTGAATGCTTATGTCTTATAAATTTAGTAGGAAAGTATTCTAATGACCTGCTTATGACACCCCATAGAATATATTATGTTTAGTACCTTGGACACTGTAGCTTATTCACTTAAATCTCTGATAAATTGTGCATCTGGTATGCACAGTCTGGTTAGCACAGTTAGTAAAGTGCTGGGTTAACACTATCTAATTAGGACTGTCATTGGTTCGAATCCCACGTTATCATGTTTTTAGTTTACTAGTGTGGTTTGTGGCTCTATAATATGAATGCCTATGTCTTTTAACAACAATAGTCAAGTCTTCCAATAGACTTTTTAGTGAAACCCAATAGATAGCTTTATTTTATCTTTGTTTACTCAAATATTGAATGCTTATGTCTTATAAATGTAGTAGGAAAGTATTCTAATGACTTGCATGTGACACCCCATAGAATATATTATGTTTAGTACCTTGGAAACTGTAGCTTATTCACTTAAATCTCTGATAAATTGTGTGTATGGTATGCATAGTCTGGTTAGCACAGTTAGTAAGGTGTTGGGATTGCACTATCAAATTAAGACTGTTATTGGTTCGAATCCCATGTTATCATGTTTTTATTTTACTAGTGTGGTTTGTGGCTCTATAATATGAATGCCTATGTCTTATAACAACAATAGTCAAGTCTTCCAATGGACTTTTTAGTGAAACCCAATAGATAGCTTTATTTTCTCTTTGTTTACTTAAATATTGAATGCTTATGTCTTATAAATTTAGTAGGAAAGTATTCTAATGAATTGCTTATGACACCCCATAGAATATATTATGTTTAGTACCTTGGACACTGTAGCTTATTCACTTAAATCTCTGATTAATTGTGTGTTTGGTATGCACAGTCTGGTTAGCACAGTTAGTAAGGTGTTGGGTTTGCACTATCAAATTAAGACTGCTATTGGTTCGAATCCCATGTTATCATGTTTTTATTTTACTAGTGTGGTTTGTGGCTCTATAATATGAATGCCTATGTCTTTTAACAAAAATAGTCAAGTCTTCCAATGGACTTTTTAGTGAAACGCAATAGATAGCTTTATTTTCTCTTTGTTTACTCAAATATTGAATGCATATGTCTTATAAATTTAGTAGGAAAGTATTCTAATGACTTGCTTATGACACCCCATAGAATATATTATGTTTAATACCTTGGACACTGTAGCTTATTCACTTAAATCTCTGATAAATTGTGCATCTGGTATGCACAGTCTGGTTAGCACAGTTAGTAATGTGCTGGGTTAACACTATCTAATTAGGACTGTCATTGGTTCGAATCCCACGTTATCATGTTTTTAGTTTACTAGTGTGGTTTGTGGCTCTATAATATGAATGCCTATGTCTTTTAACAACAATAGTCAAGTCTTCCAATAGACTTTTTAGTGAAACCCAATAGATAGCTTTATTTTCTCTTTGTTTACTCAAATATTGAATGCTTATGTCTTATAAATGTAGTAGGAAAGTATTCTAATGACTTGCTTGTGACACCCCATAGAATATATTATGTTTAGTACCTTGGACACTGTAGCTTATTCACTTAAATCTCTGATAAATTGTGTGTATGGTATGCATAGTCTGGTAAGCACAGTTAGTAAAGTGTTGGGATTGCACTATCAAATTAAGACTGTTATTGGTTCGAATCCCATGTTATCATGTTTTTATTTTACTAGTGTGGTTTGTGGCTCTATAATATGAATGCCTATGTCTTATAACAACAATAGTCAAGTCTTCCAATGGACTTTTTAGTGAAACCCAATAGATAGATTTATTTTCTCTTTGTTTACTTAAATATTGAATGCTTATGTCTTATAAATTTAGTAGGAAAGTATTCTAATGAATTGCTTATGACACCCCATAGAATATATTATGTTTAGTACCTTGGACACTGTAGCTTATTCACTTAAATCTCTGATAAATTGTGTGTTTGGTATGCACAGTCTGGTTAGCACAGTTAGTAAGGTGTTGGGTTTACACTATCAAATTAAGACTGCTATTGGTTCGAATCCCATGTTATCATGTTTTTTTGTTTTACTAGTATAGTTTGTGGCTCTATAATATGAATGCCTATGTCTTATAACAACAATAGTCAAGTCTTCCAATGTACTTTTTAGTGAAACCCAATAGATAGCTTTATTTTCTCTTTGTTTACTCAAATATTGAATGCTTATGTCTTATAAATTTAGTAGGAAAGTATTCTAATGACCTGCTTATGACACCCCATAGAATATATTATGTTTAGTACCTTGGACACTGTAGCTTATTCACTTAAATCTCTGATAAATTGTTCAGCTGGTATGCACAGTCTGGTTAGCACAGTTAGTAAAGTGCTGGGTTAACACTATCTAATTAGGACTGTCATTGGTTCGAATCCCACGTTATCATGTTTTTATTTTACTAGTGTGGTTTGTGGCTCTATAATATGAATGCCTATGTCTTTTAACAACAATAGTCAAGTCTTCCAATGGACTTTTTAGTGAAACCCAATAGATAGCTTTATTTTCTCTTTGTTTACTTAAATATTGAATGCTTATGTCTTATAAATTTAGTAGGAAAGTATTCTAATGAATTGCTTATGACACCCCATAGAATATATTATGTTTAGTACCTTGGACACTGTAGCTTATTCACTTAAATCTCTGATAAATTGTGTGTTTGGCATGCACAGGCTGGTTAGCACAGTTAGTAAGGTGTTGGGTTTGCACTATCAAATTAAGACTGTTATTGGTTCGAATCCCATGTTATCATGTTTTTATTTTACTAGTGTGGTTTGTGGCTCTATAATATGAATGCCTATGTCTTATAACAACAATAGTCAAGTCTTCCAATGTACTTTTTAGTGAAACCCAATAGATAGCTTTATTTTCTCTTTGTTTACTCAAATATTGAATGCTTATGTCTTATAAATTTAGTAGGAAAGTATTCTAATGACCTGCTTATGACACCCCATAGAATATATTATGTTTAGTACCTTGGACACTGTAGCTTATTCACTTAAATCTCTGATAAATTGTGCATCTGGTATGCACAGTATGGTTAGCACAGTTAGTAAGGTGCTGGGTTAACACTATCTAATTAGGACTGTCATTGGTTCGAATCCCACGTTATCATGTTTTTATTTTACTAGTGTGGTTTGTGGCTCTATAATATGAATGCCTATGTCTTTTAACAGCAATAGTCAAGTCTTCCAATAGACTTTTTAGTGAAACCCAATAGATAGCTTTATTTTCTCTTTGTTTACTCAAATATTGAATGCTTATGTCTTATAAATGTAGTAGGAAAGTATTCTAATGACTTGCTTGTGACACCCCATAGAATATATTATGTTTAGTACCTTGGACACTGTAGCTTATTCACTTAAATCTCTGATAAATTGTGTGTATGGTATGCATAGTCTGGTTAGCACAGTTAGTAAAGTGTTGGGATTGCACTATCAAATTAAGACTGTTATTGGTTCGAATCCCATGTTATCATGTTTTTATTTTACTAGTGTGGTTTGTGGCTCTATAATATGAATGCCTATGTCTTATAACAACAATAGTCAAGTCTTCCAATGGACTTTTTAGTGAAACACAATAGATAGCTTTATTTTATCTTTGTTTACTCAAATATTGAATGCTTTTGTCTTATAAATGTAGTAGGAAAGTATTCTAATGACCTGCTTATGACACCCCATAGAATATATTATGTTTAGTACCTTGGACACTGTAGCTTATTCACTTAAATCTCTGATAAATTGTGCATCTGGTATGCACAGTCTGGTTAGCACAGTTAGTAAGGTGTTGGGTAAACACTATCTAATTAGGACTGTCATTGGTTCGAATCCCACGTTATCATGTTTTTATTTTACTAGTGTGGTTTGTGGCTCTATAATATGAATGCCTATGTCTTTTAACAACAATAGTCAAGTCTTCCAATAGACTTTTTAGTGATACCCAATAGATAGCTTTATTTTCTCTTTGTTTACTCAAATATTGAATGCTTATGTCTTATAAATGTAGTAGGACAGTATTCTAATGACTTGCTTATGACACCCCATAGAATATATTATGTTTAGTACCTTGGACACTGTAGCTTATTCACTTAAATCTCTGATAAATTGTGCATCTGGTATGCACAGTCTGGTTAGCACAGTTAGTAAGGTGCTGGGTTAACAATATCTAATTAGGACTGTCATTGGTTCGAATCCCACGTTATCATGTTTTTAGTTTACTAGTGTGGTTTGTGGCTCTATAATATGAATGCCTATGTCTTTTAACAACAATAGTCAAGTCTTCCAATAGACTTTTTAGTGAAACCCAATAGATAGCTTTATTTTCTCTTTGTTTACTCAAATATTGAATGCTTATGTCTTATAAATTTAGTAGGAAAGTATTCTAATGAATTGCTTATGACACCCCATAGAATATATTATGTTTAGTACCTTGGACACTGTAGCTTATTCACTTAAATCTCTGATAAATTGTGTGTTTGGTATGCACAGTCTGGTTAGCACAGTTCGTAAGGTGTTGGGTTTGCACTATCAAATTAAGACTGCTATTTGTTCGAATCCCATGTTATCATGTTTTTTTGTTTTACTAGTGTAGTTTGTGGCTCTATAATATGAATGCCTATGTCTTATAACAACAATAGTCAAGTCTTCCAATGTACTTTTTAGTGAAACCCAATAGATAGCTTTATTTTCTCTTTGTTTACTCAAATATTGAATGCTTATGTCTTATAAATTTAGTAGGAAAGTATTCTAATGACCTGCTTATGACACCCCATAGAATATATTATGTTTAGTACCTTGGACACTGTAGCTTATTCACTTAAATCTCTGATAAATTGTTCAGCTGGTATGCACAGTCTGGTTAGCACAGTTAGTAAGGTGCTGGGTTAACACTATCTAATTAGGACTGTCATTGGTTCGAATCCCACGTTATCATGTTTTTATTTTACTAGTGTGGTTTGTGGCTCTATAATATGAATGCCTATGTCTTTTAACAACAATAGTCAAGTCTTCCAATGGACTTTTTAGTGAAACCCAATAGATAGCTTTATTTTCTCTTTGTTTACTCAAATATTGAATGCTTATGTCTTATAAATTTAGTAGGAAAGTATTCTAATGACTTGCTTATGACACCCCATAGAATATATTATGTTTAGTACCTTGGACACTGTAGCTTATTTACTTAAATCTCTGATAAATTGTGTATGGCATGCACAGTCTGGTTAGCACAGTTAGTAAGGTGTTGGGTTTGCACTATCAAATTAAGACTGTCATTGGTTCGAATCCCATGTTATCATGTTTTTATTTTACTAGTGTGGTTTGTGGCTCTATAATATGAATGCCTATGTCTTTTAACAAAAATAGTCAAGTCTTCCAATGGACTTTTTAGTGAAATGCAATAGATAGCTTTATTTTCTCTTTGTTTACTCAAATATTGAATGCATATGTCTTATAAATTTAGTAGGAAAGTATTCTAATGACTTGCTTATGACACCCCATAGAATATATTATGTTTAGTACCTTGGACACTGTAGCTTATTCACTTAAATCTCTGATAAATTGTGCATCTGGTATGCACAGTCTGGTTAGCACAGTTAGTAAGGTGCTGGGTTAACACTATCAAATTAAGACTGGTATTGGTTCGAATCCCATGTTATCATGTTTTTATTTTACTAGTGTGGTTTGTGGCTCTATAATATGAATGCCTATGTCTTATAACAACAATAGTCAAGTCTTCCAATGGACTTTTTAGTGAAACCCAATAGATAGCTTTATTTTCTCTTTGTTTACTTAAATATTGAATGCTTATGTCTTATAAATTTAGTAGGAAAGTATTCTAATGAATTGCTTATGACACCCCATAGAATATATTATGTTTAGTACCTTGGACACTGTAGCTTATTCACTTAAATCTCTGATAAATTGTGTGCTTGGTATGCACAGTCTGGTTAGCACAGTTAGTAAGGTGTTGGGTTTGCACTATCAAATTAAGACTGTTATTGGTTCGAATCCCATGTTATCATGTTTTTATTTTACTAGTGTGGTTTGTGGCTCTATAATATGAATGCCTATGTCTAATAACAACAATAGTCAAGTCTTCCAATGTACTTTTTAGTGAAACCCAATAGATAGCTTTATTTTCTCTTTGTTTACTCAAATATTGAATGCTTATGTCTTATAAATTTAGTAGGAAAGTATTCTAATGACCTGCTTATGACACCCCATAGAATATATTATGTTTAGTACCTTGGACACTGTAGCTTATTCACTTAAATCTCTGATAAATTGAGCATCTGGTATGCACAGTCTGGTTAGCACAGTTAGTAAAGTGTTGGGATTGCACTATCAAATTAAGACTGTTATTGGTTCGAATCCCATGTTATCATGTTTTTATTTTACTAGTGTGGTTTGTGGCTCTATAATATGAATGCCTATGTCTTATAACAACAATAGTCAAGTCTTCCAATGGACTTTTTAGTGAAACACAATAGATAGCTTTATTTTATCTTTGTTTACTCAAATATTGAATGCTTTTGTCTTATAAATGTAGTAGGAAAGTATTCTAATGACCTGCTTATGACACCCCATAGAATATATTATGTTTAGTACCTTGGACACTGTAGCTTATTCACTTAAATCTCTGATAAATTGTGCATCTGGTATGCACAGTCTGGTTAGCACAGTTAGTAAGGTGTTGGGTAAACACTATCTAATTAGGACTGTCATTGGTTCGAATCCCACGTTATCATGTTTTTATTTTACTAGTGTGGTTTGTGGCTCTATAATATGAATGCCTATGTCTTTTAACAACAATAGTCAAGTCTTCCAATAGACTTTTTAGTGATACCCAATAGATAGCTTTATTTTCTCTTTGTTTACTCAAATATTGAATGCTTATGTCTTATAAATGTAGTAGGACAGTATTCTAATGACTTGCTTATGACACCCCATAGAATATATTATGTTTAGTACCTTGGACACTGTAGCTTATTCACTTAAATCTCTGATAAATTGTGCATCTGGTATGCACAGTCTGGTTAGCACAGTTAGTAAGGTGCTGGGTTAACAATATCTAATTAGGACTGTCATTGGTTCGAATCCCACGTTATCATGTTTTTAGTTTACTAGTGTGGTTTGTGGCTCTATAATATGAATGCCTATGTCTTTTAACAACAATAGTCAAGTCTTCCAATAGACTTTTTAGTGAAACCCAATAGATAGCTTTATTTTCTCTTTGTTTACTCAAATATTGAATGCTTATGTCTTATAAATTTAGTAGGAAAGTATTCTAATGAATTGCTTATGACACCCCATAGAATATATTATGTTTAGTACCTTGGACACTGTAGCTTATTCACTTAAATCTCTGATAAATTGTGTGTTTGGTATGCACAGTCTGGTTAGCACAGTTCGTAAGGTGTTGGGTTTGCACTATCAAATTAAGACTGCTATTTGTTCGAATCCCATGTTATCATGTTTTTTTGTTTTACTAGTGTAGTTTGTGGCTCTATAATATGAATGCCTATGTCTTATAACAACAATAGTCAAGTCTTCCAATGTATTTTTTAGTGAAACCCAATAGATAGCTTTATTTTCTCTTTGTTTACTCAAATATTGAATGCTTATGTCTTATAAATTTAGTAGGAAAGTATTCTAATGACCTGCTTATGACACCCCATAGAATATATTATGTTTAGTACCTTGGACACTGTAGCTTATTCACTTAAATCTCTGATAAATTGTTCAGCTGGTATGCACAGTCTGGTTAGCACAGTTAGTAAGGTGCTGGGTTAACACTATCTAATTAGGACTGTCATTGGTTCGAATCCCACGTTATCATGTTTTTATTTTACTAGTGTGGTTTGTGGCTCTATAATATGAATGCCTATGTCTTTTAACAACAATAGTCAAGTCTTCCAATGGACTTTTTAGTGAAACCCAATAGATAGCTTTATTTTCTCTTTGTTTACTCAAATATTGAATGCTTATGTCTTATAAATTTAGTAGGAAAGTATTCTAATGACTTGCTTATGACACCCCATAGAATATATTATGTTTAGTACCTTGGACACTGTAGCTTATTTACTTAAATCTCTGATAAATTGTGTATGGCATGCACAGTCTGGTTAGCACAGTTAGTAAGGTGTTGGGTTTGCACTATCAAATTAAGACTGTCATTGGTTCGAATCCCATGTTATCATGTTTTTATTTTACTAGTGTGGTTTGTGGCTCTATAATATGAATGCCTATGTCTTTTAACAAAAATAGTCAAGTCTTCCAATGGACTTTTTAGTGAAATGCAATAGATAGCTTTATTTTCTCTTTTTTTACTCAAATATTGAATGCATATGTCTTATAAATTTAGTAGGAAAGTATTCTAATGACTTGCTTATGACACCCCATAGAATATATTATGTTTAGTACCTTGGACACTGTAGCTTATTCACTTAAATCTCTGATAAATTGTGCATCTGGTATGCACAGTCTGGTTAGCACAGTTAGTAAGGTGCTGGGTTAACACTATCAAATTAAGACTGGTATTGGTTCGAATCCCATGTTATCATGTTTTTATTTTACTAGTGTGGTTTGTGGCTCTATAATATGAATGCCTATGTCTTATAACAACAATAGTCAAGTCTTCCAATGGACTTTTTAGTGAAACCCAATAGATAGCTTTATTTTCTCTTTGTTTACTTAAATATTGAATGCTTATGTCTTATAAATTTAGTAGGAAAGTATTCTAATGAATTGCTTATGACACCCCATAGAATATATTATGTTTAGTACCTTGGACACTGTAGCTTATTCACTTAAATCTCTGATAAATTGTGTGTTTGGTATGCACAGTCTGGTTAGCACAGTTAGTAAGGTGTTGGGTTTGCACTATCAAATTAAGACTGTTATTGGTTCGAATCCCATGTTATCATGTTTTTATTTTACTAGTGTGGTTTGTGGCTCTATAATATGAATGCCTATGTCTAATAACAACAATAGTCAAGTCTTCCAATGTACTTTTTAGTGAAACCCAATAGATAGCTTTATTTTCTCTTTGTTTACTCAAATATTGAATGCTTATGTCTTATAAATTTAGTAGGAAAGTATTCTAATGACCTGCTTATGACACCCCATAGAATATATTATGTTTAGTACCTTGGACACTGTAGCTTATTCACTTAAATCTCTGATAAATTGAGCATCTGGTATGCACAGTCTGGTTAGCACAGTTAGTAAGGTGCTGGGTTAACACTATCTAATTAGGACTGTCATTGGTTCGAATCCCACGTTATCATGTTTTTATTTTACTAGTGTGGTTTGTGGCTCTATAATATGAATGCCTATGTCTTTTAACAGCAATAGTCAAGTCTTCCAATAGACTTTTTAGTGAAACCCAATAGATAGCTTTATTTTATCTTTGTTTACTCAAGTATTGAATGCTTATGTCTTATAAATGTAGTAGGAAAGTATTCTAATGACTTGCTTGTGACACCCCATAGAATATATTATGTTTAGTACCTTTGACACTGTAGCTTATTCCCTTAAATCTCTGATAAATTGTGTGTCTGGTATGCATAGTCTGGTTAGCACAGTTAGTAAGGTGTTGGAATTGCACTATCAAATTAAGACTGTTATTGGTTCGAATCCCATGTTATCATATTTTTATTTTACTAGTGTGGTTTGTGGCTCTATAATATGAATGCATATGTCTTATAACAACAATAGTCAAGTCTTCCAATGGACTTTTTAGTGAAACACAATAGATAGCTTTATTTTATCTTTGTTTACTCAAATATTGAATGCTTTTGTCTTATAAATGTAGTAGGAAAGTATTCTAATGACCTGCTTATGACACCCCATAGAATATATTATGTTTAGTACCTTGGACACTGTAGCTTATTCACTTAAATCTCTGATAAATTGTACATCTGGTATGCACAGTCTGGTTAGCACAGTTAGTAAGGTGTTGGGTAAACACTATCTAATTAGGACTGTCATTGGTTCGAATCCCACGTTATCATGTTTTTATTTTACTAGTGTGGTTTGTGGCTCTATAATATGAATGCCTATGTCTTTTAACAACAATAGTCAAGTCTTCCAATGGACTTTTTAGTGAAACCCAATAGATAGCTTTATTTTCTCTTTGTTTACTCAAATATTGAATGCTTATGTCTTATAAATTTAGTAGGAAAGTATTCTAATGACTTGCTTATGACACCCCATAGAATATATTATGTTTAGTACCTTGGACACTGTAGCTTATTTACTTAAATCTCTGATAAATTGTGTATGGCATGCACAGTCTGGTTAGCACAGTTAGTAAGGTGTTGGGTTTGCACTATCAAATTAAGACTGTCATTGGTTCGAATCCCATGTTATCATGTTTTTATTTTACTAGTGTGGTTTGTGGCTCTATAATATGAATGCCTATGTCTTTTAACAAAAATAGTCAAGTATTCCAATGGACTTTTTAGTGAAATGCAATAGATAGCTTTATTTTCTCTTTGTTTACTCAAATATTGAATGCATATGTCTTATAAATTTAGTAGGAAAGTATTCTAATGACTTGCTTATGACACCCCATAGAATATATTATGTTTAGTACCTTGGACACTGTAGCTTATTCACTTAAATCTCTGATAAATTGTGCATCTGGTATGCACAGTCTGGTTAGCACAGTTAGTAAGGTGCTGGGTTAACACTATCAAATTAAGACTGGTATTGGTTCGAATCCCATGTTATCATGTTTTTATTTTACTAGTGTGGTTTGTGGCTCTATAATATGAATGCCTATGTCTTATAACAACAATAGTCAAGTCTTCCAATGGACTTTTTAGTGAAACCCAATAGATAGCTTTATTTTCTCTTTGTTTACTTAAATATTGAATGCTTATGTCTTATAAATTTAGTAGGAAAGTATTCTAATGAATTGCTTATGACACCCCATAGAATATATTATGTTTAGTACCTTGGACACTGTAGCTTATTCACTTAAATCTCTGATAAATTGTGTGTTTGATATGCACAGTCTGGTTAGCACAGTTAGTAAGGTGTTGGGTTTGCACTATCAAATTAAGACTGTTATTGGTTCGAATCCCATGTTATCATGTTTTTATTTTACTAGTGTGGTTTGTGGCTCTATAATATGAATGCCTATGTCTAATAACAACAATAGTCAAGTCTTCCAATGTACTTTTTAGTGAAACCCAATAGATAGCTTTATTTTCTCTTTGTTTACTCAAATATTGAATGCTTATGTCTTATAAATTTAGTAGGAAAGTATTCTAATGACCTGCTTATGACACCCCATAGAATATATTATGTTTAGTACCTTGGACACTGTAGCTTATTCACTTAAATCTCTGATAAATTGAGCATCTGGTATGCACAGTCTGGTTAGCACAGTTAGTAAGGTGCTGGGTTAACACTATCTAATTAGGACTGTCATTGGTTCGAATCCCACGTTATCATGTTTTTATTTTACTAGTGTGGTTTGTGGCTCTATAATATGAATGCCTATGTCTTTTAACAGCAATAGTCAAGTCTTCCAATAGACTTTTTAGTGAAACCCAATAGATAGCTTTATTTTCTCTTTGTTTACTCAAGTATTGAATGCTTATGTCTTATAAATGTAGTAGGAAAGTATTCTAATGACTTGCTTGTGACACCCCATAGAATATATTATGTTTAGTACCTTGGACACTGTAACTTATTCACTTAAATCTCTGATAAATTGTGTGTATGGTATGCATAGTCTGGTTAGCACAGTTAGTAAAGTGTTGGGATTGCACTATCAAATTAAGACTGTTATTGGTTCGAATCCCATGTTATCATGTTTTTATTTTACTAGTGTGGTTTGTGGCTCTATAATATGAATGCCTATGTCTTATAACAACAATAGTCAAGTCTTCCAATGGACTTTTTAGTGAAACACAATAGATAGCTTTATTTTATCTTTGTTTACTCAAATATTGAATGCTTTTGTCTTATAAATGTAGTAGGAAAGTATTCTAATGACCTGCTTATGACACCCCATAGAATATATTATGTTTAGTACCTTGGACACTATAGCTTATTCACTTAAATCTCTGATAAATTGAGCATCTGGTATGCACAGTCTGGTTAGCACAGTTAGTAAGCTGCTGGGTTAACACTATCTAATTAGTACTGTCATTGGTTCGAATCCCACGTTATCATGTTTTTATTTTACTAGTGTGGTTTGTGGCTCTATAATATGAATGCCTATGTCTTTTAACAACAATAGTCAAGTCTTCAAATAGACTTTTTAGTGAAACCCAATAGATAGCTTTATTTTCTCTTTGTTTACTCAAATATTGAATGCTTATGTCTTATAAATGTAGTAGGAAAGTATTCTAATGACTTGCTTGTGACACCCCATAGAATATATTATGTTTAGTACCTTGGACACTGTAGCTTATTCACTTAAATCTCTGATAAATTGTGTGTCTGGTATGCATAGTCTGGTTAGCACAGTTAGTAAGGTGTTGGGATTGCACTATCAAATTAAGACTGTTATTGGTTCGAATCCCATGTTATCATGTTTTTATTTTACTAGTGTGGTTTGTGGCTCTATAATATGAATGCCTATGTCTTATAACAACAATAGTCAAGTCTTCCAATGGACTTTTTAGTGAAACCCAATAGATAGCTTTATTTTCTCTTTGTTTTCTATTAATATTGAATGCTTATGTCTTATAAATTTAGTAGGAAAGTATTCTAATGAATTGCTTATGACACCCCATAGAATATATTATGTTTAGTACCTTGGACACTGTAGCTTATTCACTTAAATCTCTGATAAATTGTGCATCTGGTATGCACAGTCTGGTTAGCACAGTTAGTAAGGTGCTGGGTTAACACTATCTAATTAGGACTGTCATTGGTTCGAATCCCACGTTATCATGTTTTCAGTTTACTAGTGTGGTTTGTGGCTCTATAATATGAATGCCTATGTCTTTTAACAACAATAGTCAAGTCTTCCAATAGACTTTTTAGTGAAACCCAATAGATAGCTTTATTTTCTCTTTGTTTACTCAAATATTGAATGCTTATGTCTTATAAATTTAGTAGGAAAGTATTCTAATGAATTGCTTATGACACCCCATAGAATATATTATGTTTAGTACCTTGGACACTGTAGCTTATTCACTTAAATCTCTGATAAATTGTGTGTTTGGTATGCACAGTCTGGTTAGCACAGTTAGTAAGGTGTTGGGTTTGCACTATCAAATTAAGACTGTTATTGGTTCGAATCCCATGTTATCATGTTTTTATTTTACTAGTGTGGTTTGTGGCTCTATAATATGAATGCCTATGTCTAATAACAACAATAGTCAAGTCTTCCAATGTACTTTTTAGTGAAACCCAATAGATAGCTTTATTTTCTCTTTGTTTACTCAAATATTGAATGCTTATGTCTTATAAATTTAGTAGGAAAGTATTCTAATGACCTGCTTATGACACCCCATAGAATATATTATGTTTAGTACCTTGGACACTGTAGCTTATTCACTTAAATCTCTGATAAATTGAGCATCTGGTATGCACAGTCTGGTTAGCACAGTTAGTAAGGTGCTGGGTTAACACTATCTAATTAGGACTGTCATTGGTTCGAATCCCACGTTATCATGTTTTTATTTTACTAGTGTGGTTTGTGGCTCTATAATATGAATGCCTATGTCTTTTAACAACAATAGTCAAGTCTTCCAATGGACTTTTTAGTGAAACCCAATAGATAGCTTTATTTTCTCTTTGTTTACTCAAATATTGAATGCTTATGTCTTATAAATTTAGTAGGAAAGTATTCTAATGACTTGCTTATGACACCCCATAGAATATATTATGTTTAGTACCTTGGACACTGTAGCTTATTTACTTAAATCTCTGATAAATTGTGTATGGCATGCACAGTCTGGTTAGCACAGTTAGTAAGGTGTTGGGTTTGCACTATCAAATTAAGACTGTCATTGGTTCGAATCCCATGTTATCATGTTTTTATTTTACTAGTGTGGTTTGTGGCTCTATAATATGAATGCCTATGTCTTTTAACAAAAATAGTCAAGTCTTCCAATGGACTTTTTAGTGAAACGCAATAGATAGCTTTATTTTCTCTTTGTTTACTCAAATATTGAATGCATATGGCTTATAAATTTAGTAGGAAAGTATTCTAATGACTTGCTTATGACACCCCATAGAATATATTATGTTTAGTACCTTGGACACTGTAGCTTATTCACTTAAATCTCTGATAAATTGTGTGTATGGTATGCATAGTCTGGTTAGCACAGTTAGTAAGGTGTTGGGATTGCACTATCAAATTAAGACTGTTATTGGTTCGAATCCCATGTTATCATGTTTTTATTTTACTAGTGTGGTTTGTGGCTCTATAATATGAATGCCTATGTCTTATAACAACAATAGTCAAGTCTTCCAATGGACTTTTTAGTGAAACCCAATAGATAGCTTTATTTTCTCTTTGTTTACTTAAATATTGAATGCTTATGTCTTATAAATTTAGTAGGAAAGTATTCTAATGAATTGCTTATGACACCCCATAGAATATATTATGTTTAGTACCTTGGACACTGTAGCTTATTCACTTAAATCTCTGATAAATTGTGTGCTTGGTATGCACAGTCTGGTTAGCACAGTTAGTAAGGTGTTGGGTTTGCACTATCAAATTAAGACTGTTATTGGTTCGAATCCCATGTTATCATGTTTTTATTTTACTAGTGTGGTTTGTGACTCTATAATATGAATGCCTATGTCTTATAACAACAATAGTCAAGTCTTCCAATGTACTTTTTAGTGAAACCCAATAGATAGCTTTATTTTCTCTTTGTTTACTCAAATATTGAATGCTTATGTCTTATAAATTTAGTAGGAAAGTATTCTAATGACCTGCTTATGACACCCCATAGAATATATTATGTTTAGTACCTTGGACACTGTAGCTTATTCACTTAAATCTCTGATAAATTGAGCATCTGGTATGCACAGTCTGGTTAGCACAGTTAGTAAGGTGCTGGGTTAACACTATCTAATTAGGACTGTCATTGGTTCGAATCCCACGTTATCATGTTTTTATTTTACTAGTGTGGTTTGTGGCTCTATAATATGAATGCCTATGTCTTTTAACAACAATAGTCAAGTCTTCAAATAGACTTTTTAGTGAAACCCAATAGATAGCTTTATTTTCTCTTTGTTTACTCAAATATTGAATGCTTATGTCTTATAAATTTAGTAGGAAAGTATTCTAATGACTTGCTTATGACACCCCATAGAATATATTATGTTTAGTACCTTGGACACTGTAGCTTATTTACTTAAATCTCTGATAAATTGTGTATGGCATGTACAGTCTGGTTAGCACAGTTAGTAAGGTGTTGGGTTTGCACTATCAAATTAAGACTGTCATTGGTTCAAATCCCATGTTATCATGTTTTTATTTTACTAGTGTGGTTTGTGGCTCTATAATATGAATGCCTATGTCTTTTAACAAAAATAGTCAAGTCTTCCAATGGACTTTTTAGTGAAATGCAATAGATAGCTTTATTTTCTCTTTGTTTACTCAAATATTGAATGCATATGTCTTATAAATTTAGTAGGAAAGTATTCTAATGAATTGCTTATGACACCCCATAGAATATATTATGTTTAGTACCTTGGACACTGTAGCTTATTCACTTAAATCTCTGATAAATTGTGCATCTGGTATGCACAGTCTGGTTAGCACAGTTAGTAAGGTGCTAGGTTAACACTATCAAATTAAGACTGGTATTGGTTCGAATCACATGTTATCATGTTTTTATTTTACTAGTGTGGTTTGTGGCTCTATAATATGAATGCCTATGTCTTATAACAACAATAGTCAAGTCTTCCAATGGACTTTTTAGTGAAACCCAATAGATAGCTTTATTTTCTCTTTGTTTACTTAAATATTGAATGCTTATGTCTTATAAATTTAGTAGGAAAGTATTCTAATGAATTGCTTATGACACCCCATAGAATATATTATGTTTAGTACCTTGGACACTGTAGCTTATTCACTTAAATCTCTGATAAATTGTGTGTTTGGTATGCACAGTCTGGTTAGCACAGTTAGTAAGGTGTTGGGTTTGCACTATCAAATTAAGACTGTTATTGGTTCGAATCCCATGTTATCATGTTTTTATTTTACTAGTGTGGTTTGTGGCTCTATAATATGAATGCCTATGTCTAATAACAACAATAGTCAAGTCTTCCAATGTACTTTTTAGTGAAACCCAATAGATAGCTTTATTTTCTCTTTGTTTACTCAAATATTGAATGCTTATGTCTTATAAATTTAGTAGGAAAGTATTCTAATGACCTGCTTATGACACCCCATAGAATATATTATGTTTAGTACCTTGGACACTGTAGCTTATTCACTTAAATCTCTGATAAATTGAGCATCTGGTATGCACAGTCTGGTTAGCACAGTTAGTAAGGTGCTGGGTTAACACTATCTAATTAGGACTGTCATTGGTTCGAATCCCACGTTATCATGTTTTTATTTTACTAGTGTGGTTTGTGGCTCTATAATATGAATGCCTATGTCTTTTAACAGCAATAGTCAAGTCTTCCCATAGACTTTTTAGTGAAACCCAATAGATAGCTTTATTTTCTCTTTGTTTACTCAAGTATTGAATGCTTATGTCTTATAAATGTAGTAGGAAAGTATTCTAATGACTTGCTTGTGACACCCCATAGAATATATTATGTTTAGTACCTTTGACACTGTAGCTTATTCACTTAAATCTCTGATAAATTGTGCATCTGGTATGCACAGTCTGGTTAGCACAGTTAGTAAGGTGTTGGGTAAACACTATCTAATTAGGACTGTCATTGGTTCGAATCCCACGTTATCATGTTTTTATTTTACTAGTGTGGTTTGTGGCTCTATAATATGAATGCCTATGTCTTTTAACAACAATAGTCAAGTCTTCCAATAGACTTTTTAGTGATACCCAATAGATAGCTTTATTTTCTCTTTGTTTACTCAAATATTGAATGCTTATGTCTTATAAATGTAGTAGGACAGTATTCTAATGACTTGCTTATGACACCCCATAGAATATATTATGTTTAGTACCTTGGACACTGTAGCTTATTCACTTAAATCTCTGATAAATTGTGCATCTGGTATGCACAGTCTGGTTAGCACAGTTAGTAAGGTGCTGGGTTAACACTATCTAATTAGGACTGTCATTGGTTCGAATCCCACGTTATCATGTTTTTAGTTTACTAGTGTGGTTTGTGGCTCTATAATATGAATGCCTATGTCTTTTAACAACAATAGTCAAGTCTTCCAATAGACTTTTTAGTGAAACCCAATAGATAGCTTTATTTTCTCTTTGTTTACTCAAATATTGAATGCTTATGTCTTATAAATGTAGTAGGAAAGTATTCTAATGACTTGCTTGTGACACCCCATAGAATATATTATGTTTAGTACCTTGGACACTGTAGCTTATTCACTTAAATCTCTGATAAATTGTGTGTATGGTATGCATAGTCTGGTTAGCACAGTTAGTAAAGTGTTGGGATTGCACTATCAAATTAAGACTGTTATTGGTTCGAATCCCATGTTATCATGTTTTTATTTTACTAGTGTGGTTTGTGGCTCTATAATATGAATGCCTATGTCTTATAACAACAATAGTCAAGTCTTCCAATGGACTTTTTAGTGAAACACAATAGATAGCTTTATTTTATCTTTGTTTACTCAAATATTGAATGCTTTTGTCTTATAAATGTAGTAGGAAAGTATTCTAATGACCTGCTTATGACACCCCATAGAATATATTATGTTTAGTACCTTGGACACTGTAGCTTATTCACTTAAATCTCTGATAAATTGTGCATCTGGTATGCACAGTCTGGTTAGCACAGTTAGTAAGGTGTTGGGTAAACACTATCTAATTAGGACTGTCATTGGTTCGAATCCCACGTTATCATGTTTTTATTTTACTAGTGTGGTTTGTGGCTCTATAATATGAATGCCTATGTCTTTTAACAACAATAGTCAAGTCTTCCAATAGACTTTTTAGTGATACCCAATAGATAGCTTTATTTTCTCTTTGTTTACTCAAATATTGAATGCTTATGTCTTATAAATGTAGTAGGACAGTATTCTAATGACTTGCTTATGACACCCCATAGAATATATTATGTTTAGTACCTTGGACACTGTAGCTTATTCACTTAAATCTCTGATAAATTGTGCATCTGGTATGCACAGTCTGGTTAGCGCAGTTAGTAAGGTGCTGGGTTAACACTATCTAATTAGGACTGTCATTGGTTCGAATCCCACGTTATCATGTTTTTAGTTTACTAGTGTGGTTTGTGGCTCTATAATATGAATGCCTATGTCTTTTAACAACAATAGTCAAGTCTTCCAATAGACTTTTTAGTGAAACCCAATAGATAGCTTTATTTTCTCTTTGTTTACTCAAATATTGAATGCTTATGTCTTATAAATTTAGTAGGAAAGTATTCTAATGAATTGCTTATGACACCCCATAGAATATATTATGTTTAGTACCTTGGACACTGTAGCTTATTCACTTAAATCTCTGATAAATTGTGTGTTTGGTATGCACAGTCTGGTTAGCACAGTTAGTAAGGTGTTGGGTTTGCACTATCAAATTAAGACTGTTATTGGTTCGAATCCCATGTTATCATGTTTTTATTTTACTAGTGTGGTTTGTGGCTCTATAATATGAATGCCTATGTCTAATAACAACAATAGTCAAGTCTTCCAATGTACTTTTTAGTGAAACCCAATAGATAGCTTTATTTTCTCTTTGTTTACTCAAATATTGAATGCTTATGTCTTATAAATTTAGTAGGAAAGTATTCTAATGACCTGCTTATGACACCCCATAGAATATATTATGTTTAGTACCTTGGACACTGTAGCTTATTCACTTAAATCTCTGATAAATTGAGCATCTGGTATGCACAGTCTGGTTAGCACAGTTAGTAAGGTGCTGGGTTAACACTATCTAATTAGGACTGTCATTGGTTCGAATCCCACGTTATCATGTTTTTATTTTACTAGTGTGGTTTGTGGCTCTATAATATGAATGCCTATGTCTTTTAACAACAATAGTCAAGTCTTCCAATGGACTTTTTAGTGAAACCCAATAGATAGCTTTATTTTCTCTTTGTTTACTCAAATATTGAATGCTTATGTCTTATAAATTTAGTAGGAAAGTATTCTAATGACTTGCTTATGACACCCCATAGAATATATTATGTTTAGTACCTTGGACACTGTAGCTTATTTACTTAAATCTCTGATAAATTGTGTATGGCATGCACAGTCTGGTTAGCACAGTTAGTAAGGTGTTGGGTTTGCACTATCAAATTAAGACTGTCATTGGTTCGAATCCCATGTTATCATGTTTTTATTTTACTAGTGTGGTTTGTGGCTCTATAATATGAATGCCTATGTCTTTTAACAAAAATAGTCAAGTCTTCCAATGGACTTTTTAGTGAAACGCAATAGATAGCTTTATTTTCTCTTTGTTTACTCAAATATTGAATGCATATGTCTTATAAATTTAGTAGGAAAGTATTCTAATGACTTGCTTATGACACCCCATAGAATATATTATGTTTAGTACCTTGGACACTGTAGCTTATTCACTTAAATCTCTGATAAATTGTGTGTATGGTATGCATAGTCTGGTTAGCACAGTTAGTAAGGTGTTGGGATTGCACTATCAAATTAAGACTGTTATTGGTTCGAATCCCATGTTATCATGTTTTTATTTTACTAGTGTGGTTTGTGGCTCTATAATATGAATGCCTATGTCTTATAACAACAATAGTCAAGTCTTCCAATTGACTTTTTAGTGAAACCCAATAGATAGCTTTATTTTCTCTTTGTTTACTTAAATATTGAATGCTTATGTCTTATAAATTTAGTAGGAAAGTATTCTAATGAATTGCTTATGACACCCCATAGAATATATTATGTTTAGTACCTTGGACACTGTAGCTTATTCACTTAAATCTCTGATAAATTGTGTGCTTGGTATGCACAGTCTGGTTAGCACAGTTAGTAAGGTGTTGGGTTTGCACTATCAAATTAAGACTGTTATTGGTTCGAATCCCATGTTATCATGTTTTTATTTTACTAGTGTGGTTTGTGACTCTATAGTATGAATGCCTATGTCTTATAACAACAATAGTCAAGTCTTCCAATGTACTTTTTAGTGAAACCCAATAGATAGCTTTATTTTCTCTTTGTTTACTCAAATATTGAATGCTTATGTCTTATAAATTTAGTAGGAAAGTATTCTAATGACCTGCTTATGACACCCCATAGAATATATTATGTTTAGTACCTTGGACACTATAGCTTATTCACTTAAATCTCTGATAAATTGAGCATCTGGTATGCACAGTCTGGTTAGCACAGTTAGTAAGGTGCTGTGTTAACACTATCTAATTAGGACTGTCATTGGTTCGAATCCCACGTTATCATGTTTTTATTTTACTAGTGTGGTTTGTGGCTCTATAATATGAATGCCTATGTCTTTTAACAACAATAGTCAAGTCTTCAAATAGACTTTTTAGTGAAACCCAATAGATAGCTTTATTTTCTCTTTGTTTACTCAAATATTGAATGCTTATGTCTTATAAATGTAGTAGGAAAGTATTCTAATGACTTGCTTGTGACACCCCATAGAATATATTATGTTTAGTACCTTGGACACTGTAGCTTATTCACTTAAATCTCTGATAAATTGTGTGTCTGGTATGCATAGTCTGGTTAGCACAGTTAGTAAGGTGTTGGGATTGCACTATCAAATTAAGACTGTTATTGGTTCGAATCCCCTGTTATCATGTTTTTATTTTACTAGTGTGGTTTGTGGCTCTATAATATGAATGCCTATGTCTTATAACAACAATAGTCAAGTCTTCCAATGGACTTTTTAGTGAAACCCAATAGATAGCTTTATTTTCTCTTTGTTTTCTATTAATATTGAATGCTTATGTCTTATAAATTTAGTAGGAAAGTATTCTAATGAATTGCTTATGACACCCCATAGAATATATTATGTTTAGTACCTTGGACACTGTAGCTTATTCACTTAAATCTCTGATAAATTGAGCATCTGGTATGCACAGTCTGGTTAGCACAGTTAGTAAGGTGCTGGGTTAACACTATCTAATTAGGACTGTCATTGGTTCGAATCCCACGTTATCATGTTTTCAGTTTACTAGTGTGGTTTGTGGCTCTATAATATGAATGCCTATGTCTTTTAACAACAATAGTCAAGTCTTCCAATAGACTTTTTAGTGAAACCCAATAGATAGCTTTATTTTCTCTTTGTTTACTCAAATATTGAATGCTTATGTCTTATAAATTTAGTAGGAAAGTATTCTAATGAATTGCTTATGACACCCCATAGAATATATTATGTTTAGTACCTTGGACACTGTAGCTTATTCACTTAAATCTCTGATAAATTGTGTGTTTGGTATGCACAGTCTGGTTAGCACAGTTAGTAAGGTGTTGGGTTTGCACTATCAAATTAAGACTGTTATTGGTTCGAATCCCATGTTATCATGTTTTTATTTTACTAGTGTGGTTTGTGGCTCTATAATATGAATGCCTATGTCTAATAACAACAATAGTCAAGTCTTCCAATGTACTTTTTAGTGAAACCCAATAGATAGCTTTATTTTCTCTTTGTTTACTCAAATATTGAATGCTTATGTCTTATAAATTTAGTAGGAAAGTATTCTAATGACCTGCTTATGACACCCCATAGAATATATTATGTTTAGTACCTTGGACACTGTAGCTTATTCACTTAAATCTCTGATAAATTGAGCATCTGGTATGCACAGTCTGGTTAGCACAGTTAGTAAGGTGCTGGGTTAACACTATCTAATTAGGACTGTCATTGGTTCGAATCCCACGTTATCATGTTTTTATTTTACTAGTGTGGTTTGTGACTCTATAATATGAATGCCTATGTCTTTTAACAACAATAGTCAAGTCTTCCAATGGACTTTTTAGTGAAACCCAATAGATAGCTTTATTTTCTCTTTGTTTACTCAAATATTGAATGCTTATGTCTTATAAATTTAGTAGGAAAGTATTCTAATGACTTGCTTATGACACCCCATAGAATATATTATGTTTAGTACCTTGGACACTGTAGCTTATTTACTTAAATCTCTGATAAATTGTGTATGGCATGCACAGTCTGGTTAGCACAGTTAGTAAGGTGTTGGGTTTGCACTATCAAATTAAGACTGTCATTGGTTCGAATCCCATGTTATCATGTTTTTATTTTACTAGTGTGGTTTGTGGCTCTATAATATGAATGCCTATGTCTTTTAACAAAAATAGTCAAGTCTTCCAATGGACTTTTTAGTGAAACGCAATAGATAGCTTTATTTTCTCTTTGTTTACTCAAATATTGAATGCATATGTCTTATAAATTTAGTAGGAAAGTATTCTAATGACTTGCTTATGACACCCCATAGAATATATTATGTTTAGTACCTTGGACACTGTAGCTTATTCACTTAAATCTCTGATAAATTGTGTGTATGGTATGCATAGTCTGGTTAGCACAGTTAGTAAGGTGTTGGGATTGCACTATCAAATTAAGACTGTTATTGGTTCGAATCCCATGTTATCATGTTTTTATTTTACTAGTGTGGTTTGTGGCTCTATAATATGAATGCCTATGTCTTATAACAACAATAGTCAAGTCTTCCAATGGACTTTTTAGTGAAACCCAATAGATAGCTTTATTTTCTCTTTGTTTACTTAAATATTGAATGCTTATGTCTTATAAATTTAGTAGGAAAGTATTCTAATGAATTGCTTATGACACCCCATAGAATATATTATGTTTAGTACCTTGGACACTGTAGCTTATTCACTTAAATCTCTGATAAATTGTGTGTTTGGTATGCACAGTCTGGTTAGCACAGTTAGTAAGGTGTTGGGTTTGCACTATCAAATTAAGACTGTTATTGGTTCGAATCCCATGTTATCATGTTTTTATTTTACTAGTGTGGTTTGTGACTCTATAATATGAATGCCTATGTCTTATAACAACAATAGTCAAGTCTTCCAATGTACTTTTTAGTGAAACCCAATAGATAGCTTTATTTTCTCTTTGTTTACTCAAATATTGAATGCTTATGTCTTATAAATTTAGTAGGAAAGTATTCTAATGACCTGCTTATGACACCCCATAGAATATATTATGTTTAGTACCTTGGACACTGTAGCTTATTCACTTAAATCTCTGATAAATTGAGCATCTGGTATGCACAGTCTGGTTAGCACAGTTAGTAAGGTGCTGGGTTAACACTATCTAATTAGGACTGTCATTGGTTCGAATCCCACGTTATCATGTTTTTATTTTACTAGTGTGGTTTGTGGCTCTATAATATGAATGCCTATGTCTTTTAACAACAATAGTCAAGTCTTCAAATAGACTTTTTAGTGAAACCCAATAGATAGCTTTATTTTCTCTTTGTTTACTCAAATATTGAATGCTTATGTCTTATAAATTTAGTAGGAAAGTATTCTAATGACTTGCTTATGACACCCCATAGAATATATTATGTTTAGTACCTTGGACACTGTAGCTTATTTACTTAAATCTCTGATAAATTGTGTATGGCATGCACAGTCTGGTTAGCACAGTTAGTAAGGTGTTGGGTTTGCACTATCAAATTAAGACTGTCATTGGTTCAAATCCCATGTTATCATGTTTTTATTTTACTAGTGTGGTTTGTGGCTCTATAATATGAATGCCTATGTCTTATAACAACAATAGTCAAGTCTTCCAATGTACTTTTTAGTGAAACCCAATAGATAGCTTTATTTTCTCTTTGTTTACTCAAATATTGAATGCTTATGTCTTATAAATTTAGTAGGAAAGTATTCTAATGACCTGCTTATGACACCCCATAGAATATATTATGTTTAGTACCTTGGACACTGTAGCTTATTCACTTAAATCTCTGATAAATTGAGCATCTGGTATGCACAGTCTGGTTAGCACAGTTAGTAAGGTGCTGGGTTAACACTATCTAATTAGGACTGTCATTGGTTCGAATCCCACGTTATCATGTTTTTATTTTACTAGTGTGGTTTGTGGCTCTATAATATGAATGCCTATGTCTTTTAACAACAATAGTCAAGTCTTCAAATAGACTTTTTAGTGAAACCCAATAGATAGCTTTATTTTCTCTTTGTTTACTCAAATATTGAATGCTTATGTCTTATAAATGTAGTAGGAAAGTATTCTAATGACTTGCTTGTGACACCCCATAGAATATATTATGTTTAGTACCTTGGACACTGTAGCTTATTCACTTAAATCTCTGATAAATTGTGTGTCTGGTATGCATAGTCTGGTTAGCACAGTTAGTAAGGTGTTGGGATTGCACTATCAAATTAAGACTGTTATTGGTTCGAATCCCCTGTTATCATGTTTTTATTTTACTAGTGTGGTTTGTGGCTCTATAATATGAATGCCTATGTCTTATAACAACAATAGTCAAGTCTTCCAATGGACTTTTTAGTGAAACCCAATAGATAGCTTTATTTTCTCTTTGTTTTCTATTAATATTGAATGCTTATGTCTTATAAATTTAGTAGGAAAGTATTCTAATGAATTGCTTATGACACCCCATAGAATATATTATGTTTAGTACCTTGGACACTGTAGCTTATTCACTTAAATCTCTGATAAATTGTGCATCTGGTATGCACAGTCTGGTTAGCACAGTTAGTAAGGTGCTGGGTTAACACTATCTAATTAGGACTGTCATTGGTTCGAATCCCACGTTATCATGTTTTCAGTTTACTAGTGTGGTTTGTGGCTCTATAATATGAATGCCTATGTCTTTTAACAACAATAGTCAAGTCTTCCAATAGACTTTTTAGTGAAACCCAATAGATAGCTTTATTTTCTCTTTGTTTACTCAAATATTGAATGCTTATGTCTTATAAATTTAGTAGGAAAGTATTCTAATGAATTGCTTATGACACCCCATAGAATATATTATGTTTAGTACCTTGGACACTGTAGCTTATTCACTTAAATCTCTGATAAATTGTGTGTTTGGTATGCACAGTCTGGTTAGCACAGTTAGTAAGGTGTTGGGTTTGCACTATCAAATTAAGACTGTTATTGGTTCGAATCCCATGTTATCATGTTTTTATTTTACTAGTGTGGTTTGTGGCTCTATAATATGAATGCCTATGTCTAATAACAACAATAGTCAAGTCTTCCAATGTACTTTTTAGTGAAACCCAATAGATAGCTTTATTTTCTCTTTGTTTACTCAAATATTGAATGCTTATGTCTTATAAATTTAGTAGGAAAGTATTCTAATGACCTGCTTATGACACCCCATAGAATATATTATGTTTAGTACCTTGGACACTGTAGCTTATTCACTTAAATCTCTGATAAATTGAGCATCTGGTATGCACAGTCTGGTTAGCACAGTTAGTAAGGTGCTGGGTTAACACTATCTAATTAGGACTGTCATTGGTTCGAATCCCACGTTATCATGTTTTTATTTTACTAGTGTGGTTTGTGACTCTATAATATGAATGCCTATGTCTTTTAACAACAATAGTCAAGTCTTCCAATGGGCTTTTTAGTGAAACCCAATAGATAGCTTTATTTTCTCTTTGTTTACTCAAAT
Source organism: Pseudophryne corroboree (assembly GCF_028390025.1). Taxonomy (NCBI): domain Eukaryota; kingdom Metazoa; phylum Chordata; class Amphibia; order Anura; family Myobatrachidae; genus Pseudophryne; species Pseudophryne corroboree. Next base: position 192,530,708 of record NC_086454.1, read on the forward strand.
ATTGAATGCTTATGTCTTATAAATTTAGTAGGAAAGTATTCTAATGACTTGCTTATGACACCCCATAGAATATATTATGTTTAGTACCTTGGACACTGTAGCTTATTTACTTAAATCTCTGATAAATTGTGTATGGCATGCACAGTCTGGTTAGCACAGTTAGTAAGGTGTTGGGTTTGCACTATCAAATTAAGACTGTCATTGGTTCGAATCCCATGTTATCATGTTTTTATTTTACTAGTGTGGTTTGTGGCTCTATAATATGAATGCCTATGTCTTTTAACAAAAATAGTCAAGTCTTCCAATGGACTTTTTAGTGAAACGCAATAGATAGCTTTATTTTCTCTTTGTTTACTTAAATATTGAATGCTTATGTCTTATAAATTTAGTAGGAAAGTATTCTAATGAATTGCTTATGACACCCCATAGAATATATTATGTTTAGTACCTTGGACACTGTAGCTTATTCACTTAAATCTCTGATAAATTGTGTGTTTGGTATGCACAGTCTGGTTAGCACAGTTAGTAAGGTGTTGGGTTTGCACTATCAAATTAAGACTGTTATTGGTTCGAATCCCATGTTATCATGTTTTTATTTTACTAGTGTGGTTTGTGACTCTATAATATGAATGCCTATGTCTTATAACAACAATAGTCAAGTCTTCCAATGTACTTTTTAGTGAAACCCAATAGATAGCTTTATTTTCTCTTTGTTTACTCAAATATTGAATGCTTATGTCTTATAAATTTAGTAGGAAAGTATTCTAATGACCTGCTTATGACACCCCATAGAATATATTATGTTTAGTACCTTGGACACTGTAGCTTATTCACTTAAATCTCTGATAAATTGAGCATCTGGTATGCACAGTCTGGTTAGCACAGTTAGTAAGGTGCTGGGTTAACACTATCTAATTAGGACTGTCATTGGTTCGAATCCCACGTTATCATGTTTTTATTTTACTAGTGTGGTTTGTGGCTCTATAATATGAATGCCTATGTCTTTTAACAACAATAGTCAAGTCTTCAAATAGACTTTTTAGTGAAACCCAATAGATAGCTTTATTTTCTCTTTGTTTACTCAAATATTGAATGCTTATGTCTTATAAATTTAGTAGGAAAGTATTCTAATGACTTGCTTATGACACCCCATAGAATATATTATGTTTAGTACCTTGGACACTGTAGCTTATTTACTTAAATCTCTGATAAATTGTGTATGGCATGCACAGTCTGGTTAGCACAGTTAGTAAGGTGTTGGGTTTGCACTATCAAATTAAGACTGTCATTGGTTCAAATCCCATGTTATCATGTTTTTATTTTACTAGTGTGGTTTGTGGCTCTATAATATGAATGCCTATGTCTTATAACAACAATAGTCAAGTCTTCCAATGTACTTTTTAGTGAAACCCAATAGATAGCTTTATTTTCTCTTTGTTTACTCAAATATTGAATGCTTATGTCTTATAAATTTAGTAGGAAAGTATTCTAATGACCTGCTTATGACACCCCATAGAATATATTATGTTTAGTACCTTGGACACTGTAGCTTATTCACTTAAATCTCTGATAAATTGAGCATCTGGTATGCACAGTCTGGTTAGCACAGTTAGTAAGGTGCTGGGTTAACACTATCTAATTAGGACTGTCATTGGTTCGAATCCCACGTTATCATGTTTTTATTTTACTAGTGTGGTTTGTGGCTCTATAATATGAATGCCTATGTCTTTTAACAACAATAGTCAAGTCTTCAAATAGACTTTTTAGTGAAACCCAATAGATAGCTTTATTTTCTCTTTGTTTACTCAAATATTGAATGCTTATGTCTTATAAATGTAGTAGGAAAGTATTCTAATGACTTGCTTGTGACACCCCATAGAATATATTATGTTTAGTACCTTGGACACTGTAGCTTATTCACTTAAATCTCTGATAAATTGTGTGTCTGGTATGCATAGTCTGGTTAGCACAGTTAGTAAGGTGTTGGGATTGCACTATCAAATTAAGACTGTTATTGGTTCGAATCCCATGTTATCATGTTTTTATTTTACTAGTGTGGTTTGTGGCTCTATAATATGAATGCCTATGTCTTATAACAACAATAGTCAAGTCTTCCAATGGACTTTTTAGTGAAACCCAATAGATAGCTTTATTTTCTCTTTGTTTTCTATTAATATTGAATGCTTATGTCTTATAAATTTAGTAGGAAAGTATTCTAATGAATTGCTTATGACACCCCATAGAATATATTATGTTTAGTACCTTGGACACTGTAGCTTATTCACTTAAATCTCTGATAAATTGTGCATCTGGTATGCACAGTCTGGTTAGCACAGTTAGTAAGGTGCTGGGTTAACACTATCTAATTAGGACTGTCATTGGTTCGAATCCCACGTTATCATGTTTTCAGTTTACTAGTGTGGTTTGTGGCTCTATAATATGAATGCCTATGTCTTTTAACAACAATAGTCAAGTCTTCCAATGGACTTTTTAGTGAAACCCAATAGATAGCTTTATTTTCTCTTTGTTTACTCAAATATTGAATGCTTATGTCTTATAAATTTAGTAGGAAAGTATTCTAATGACTTGCTTATGACACCCCATAGAATATATTATGTTTAGTACCTTGGACACTGTAGCTTATTTACTTAAATCTCTGATAAATTGTGTATGGCATGCACAGTCTGGTTAGCACAGTTAGTAAGGTGTTGGGTTTGCACTATCAAATTAAGACTGTCATTGGTTCGAATCCCATGTTATCATGTTCTTATTTTACTAGTGTGGTTTGTGGCTCTATAATATGAATGCCTATGTCTTTTAACAAAAATAGTCAAGTCTTCCAATGGACTTTTTAGTGAAACGCAATAGATAGCTTTATTTTCTCTTTGTTTACTCAAATATTGAATGCATATGTCTTATAAATTTAGTAGGAAAGTATTCTAATGACTTGCTTATGACACCCCATAGAATATATTATGTTTAGTACCTTGGACACTGTAGCTTATTCACTTAAATCTCTGATAAATTGTGTGTATGGTATGCATAGTCTGGTTAGCACAGTTAGTAAGGTGTTGGGATTGCACTATCAAATTAAGACTGTTATTGGTTCGAATCCCATGTTATCATGTTTTTATTTTACTAGTGTGGTTTGTGGCTCTATAATATGAATGCCTATGTCTTATAACAACAATAGTCAAGTCTTCCAATGGACTTTTTAGTGAAACCCAATAGATAGCTTTATTTTCTCTTTGTTTACTTAAATATTGAATGCTTATGTCTTATAAATTTAGTAGGAAAGTATTCTAATGAATTGCTTATGACACCCCATAGAATATATTATGTTTAGTACCTTGGACACTGTAGCTTATTCACTTAAATCTCTGATAAATTGTGTGTTTGGTATGCACAGTCTGGTTAGCACAGTTAGTAAGGTGTTGGGTTTGCACTATCAAATTAAGACTGTTATTGGTTCGAATCCCATGTTATCATGTTTTTATTTTACTAGTGTGGTTTGTGACTCTATAATATGAATGCCTATGTCTTATAACAACAATAGTCAAGTCTTCCAATGTACTTTTTAGTGAAACCCAATAGATAGCTTTATTTTCTCTTTGTTTACTCAAATATTGAATGCTTATGTCTTATAAATTTAGTAGGAAAGTATTCTAATGACCTGCTTATGACACCCCATAGAATATATTATGTTTAGTACCTTGGACACTGTAGCTTATTCACTTAAATCTCTGATAAATTGAGCATCTGGTATGCACAGTCTGGTTAGCACAGTTAGTAAGGTGCTGGGTTAACACTATCTAATTAGGACTGTCATTGGTTCGAATCCCACGTTATCATGTTTTTATTTTACTAGTGTGGTTTGTGGCTCTATAATATGAATGCCTATGTCTTTTAACAACAATAGTCAAGTCTTCAAATAGACTTTTTAGTGAAACCCAATAGATAGCTTTATTTTCTCTTTGTTTACTCAAATATTGAATGCTTATGTCTTATAAATTTAGTAGGAAAGTATTCTAATGACTTGCTTATGACACCCCATAGAATATATTATGTTTAGTACCTTGGACACTGTAGCTTATTTACTTAAATCTCTGATAAATTGTGTATGGCATATACAGTCTGGTTAGCACAGTTAGTAAGGTGTTGGGTTTGCACTATCAAATTAAGACTGTCATTGGTTCAAATCCCATGTTATCATGTTTTTATTTTACTAGTGTGGTTTGTGGCTCTATAATATGAATGCCTATGTCTTTTAACAAAAATAGTCAAGTCTTCCAATGGACTTTTTAGTGAAATGCAATAGATAGCTTTATTTTCTCTTTGTTTACTCAAATATTGAATGCATATGTCTTATAAATTTAGTAGGAAAGTATTCTAATGACTTGCTTATGACACCCCATAGAATATATTATGTTTAGTACCTTGGACACTGTAGCTTATTCACTTAAATCTCTGATAAATTGTGCATCTGGTATGCACAGTCTGGTTAGCACAGTTAGTAAGGTGCTGGGTTAACACTATCAAATTAAGACTGGTATTGGTTCGAATCACATGTTATCATGTTTTTATTTTACTAGTGTGGTTTGTGGCTCTATAATATGAATGCCTATGTCTTATAACAACAATAGTCAAGTCTTCCAATGGACTTTTTAGTGAAACCCAATAGATAGCTTTATTTTCTCTTTGTTTACTTAAATATTGAATGCTTATGTCTTATAAATTTAGTAGGAAAGTATTCTAATGAATTGCTTATGACACCCCATAGAATATATTATGTTTAGTACCTTGGACACTGTAGCTTATTCACTTAAATCTCTGATAAATTGTGTGTTTGGTATGCACAGTCTGGTTAGCACAGTTAGTAAGGTGTTGGGTTTGCACTATCAAATTAAGACTGTTATTGGTTCGAATCCCATGTTATCATGTTTTTATTTTACTAGTGTGGTTTGTGGCTCTATAATATGAATGCCTATGTCTAATAACAACAATAGTCAAGTCTTCCAATGTACTTTTTAGTGAAACCCAATAGATAGCTTTATTTTCTCTTTGTTTACTCAAATATTGAATGCTTATGTCTTATAAATTTAGTAGGAAAGTATTCTAATGACCTGCTTATGACACCCCATAGAATATATTATGTTTAGTACCTTGGACACTGTAGCTTATTCACTTAAATCTCTGATAAATTGAGCATCTGGTATGCACAGTCTGGTTAGCACAGTTAGTAAGGTGCTGGGTTAACACTATCTAATTAGGACTGTCATTGGTTCGAATCCCACGTTATCATGTTTTTATTTTACTAGTGTGGTTTGTGGCTCTATAATATGAATGCCTATGTCTTTTAACAGCAATAGTCAAGTCTTCCCATAGACTTTTTAGTGAAACCCAATAGATAGCTTTATTTTCTCTTTGTTTACTCAAGTATTGAATGCTTATGTCTTATAAATGTAGTAGGAAAGTATTCTAATGACTTGCTTGTGACACCCCATAGAATATATTATGTTTAGTACCTTTGACACTGTAGCTTATTCACTTAAATCTCTGATAAATTGTGTGTCTGGTATGCATAGTCTGGTTAGCACAGTTAGTAAGGTGTTGGGATTGCACTATCAAATTAAGACTGTTATTGGTTCGAATCCCATGTTATCATGTTTTTATTTTACTAGTGTGGTTTGTGGCTCTATAATATGAATGCATATGTCTTATAACAACAATAGTCAAGTCTTCCAATGGACTTTTCAGTGAAACACAATAGATAGCTTTATTTTATCTTTGTTTACTCAAATATTGAATGCTTTTGTCTTATAAATGTAGTAGGAAAGTATTCTAATGACCTGCTTATGACACCCCATAGAATATATTATGTTTAGTACCTTGGACACTGTAGCTTATTCACTTAAATCTCTGATAAATTGTGCATCTGGTATGCACAGTCTGGTTAGCACAGTTAGTAAGGTGTTGGGTAAACACTATCTAATTAGGACTGTCATTGGTTCGAATCCCACGTTATCATGTTTTTATTTTACTAGTGTGGTTTGTGGCTCTATAATATGAATGCCTATGTCTTTTAACAACAATAGTCAAGTCTTCCAATAGACTTTTTAGTGATACCCAATAGATAGCTTTATTTTCTCTTTGTTTACTCAAATATTGAATGCTTATGTCTTATAAATGTAGTAGGACAGTATTCTAATGACTTGCTTATGACACCCCATAGAATATATTATGTTTAGTACCTTGGACACTGTAGCTTATTCACTTAAATCTCTGATAAATTGTGCATCTGGTATGCACAGTCTGGTTAGCACAGTTAGTAAGGTGCTGGGTTAACACTATCTAATTAGGACTGTCATTGGTTCGAATCCCACGTTATCATGTTTTTAGTTTACTAGTGTGGTTTGTGGCTCTATAATATGAATGCCTATGTCTTTTAACAACAATAGTCAAGTCTTCCAATAGACTTTTTAGTGAAACCCAATAGATAGCTTTATTTTCTCTTTGTTTACTCAAATATTGAATGCTTATGTCTTATAAATGTAGTAGGAAAGTATTCTAATGACTTGCTTGTGACACCCCATAGAATATATTATGTTTAGTACCTTGGACACTGTAGCTTATTCACTTAAATCTCTGATAAATTGTGTGTATGGTATGCATAGTCTGGTTAGCACAGTTAGTAAAGTGTTGGGATTGCACTATCAAATTAAGACTGTTATTGGTTCGAATCCCATGTTATCATGTTTTTATTTTACTAGTGTGGTTTGTGGCTCTATAATATGAATGCCTATGTCTTATAACAACAATAGTCAAGTCTTCCAATGGACTTTTTAGTGAAACACAATAGATAGCTTTATTTTATCTTTGTTTACTCAAATATTGAATGCTTTTGTCTTATAAATGTAGTAGGAAAGTATTCTAATGACCTGCTTATGACACCCCATAGAATATATTATGTTTAGTACCTTGGACACTGTAGCTTATTCACTTAAATCTCTGATAAATTGTGCATCTGGTATGCACAGTCTGGTTAGCACAGTTAGTAAGGTGTTGGGTAAACACTATCTAATTAGGACTGTCATTGGTTCGAATCCCACGTTATCATGTTTTTATTTTACTAGTGTGGTTTGTGGCTCTATAATATGAATGCCTATGTCTTTTAACAACAATAGTCAAGTCTTCCAATAGACTTTTTAGTGATACCCAATAGATAGCTTTATTTTCTCTTTGTTTACTCAAATATTGAATGCTTATGTCTTATAAATGTAGTAGGACAGTATTCTAATGACTTGCTTATGACACCCCATAGAATATATTATGTTTAGTACCTTGGACACTGTAGCTTATTCACTTAAATCTCTGATAAATTGTGCATCTGGTATGCACAGTCTGGTTAGCACAGTTAGTAAGGTGCTGGGTTAACACTATCTAATTAGGACTGTTATTGGTTCGAATCCCACGTTATCATGTTTTTAGTTTACTAGTGTGGTTTGTGGCTCTATATTATGAATGCCTATGTCTTTTAACAACAATAGTCAAGTCTTCCAATAGACTTTTTAGTGAAACCCAATAGATAGCTTTATTTTCTCTTTGTTTACTCAAATATTGAATGCTTATGTCTTATAAATTTAGTAGGAAAGTATTCTAATGAATTGCTTATGACACCCCATAGAATATATTATGTTTAGTACCTTGGACACTGTAGCTTATTCACTTAAATCTCTGATAAATTGTGTGTTTGGTATGCACAGTCTGGTTAGCACAGTTAGTAAGGTGTTGGGTTTGCACTATCAAATTAAGACTGTTATTGGTTCGAATCCCATGTTATCATGTTTTTATTTTACTAGTGTGGTTTGTGGCTCTATAATATGAATGCCTATGTCTAATAACAACAATAGTCAAGTCTTCCAATGTACTTTTTAGTGAAACCCAATAGATAGCTTTATTTTCTCTTTGTTTACTCAAATATTGAATGCTTATGTCTTATAAATTTAGTAGGAAAGTATTCTAATGACCTGCTTATGACACCCCATAGAATATATTATGTTTAGTACCTTGGACACTGTAGCTTATTCACTTAAATCTCTGATAAATTGAGCATCTGGTATGCACAGTCTGGTTAGCACAGTTAGTAAGGTGCTGGGTTAACACTATCTAATTAGGACTGTCATTGGTTCGAATCCCACGTTATCATGTTTTTATTTTACTAGTGTGGTTTGTGGCTCTATAATATGAATGCCTATGTCTTTTAACAACAATAGTCAAGTCTTCCAATGGACTTTTTAGTGAAACCCAATAGATAGCTTTATTTTCTCTTTGTTTACTCAAATATTGAATGCTTATGTCTTATAAATTTAGTAGGAAAGTATTCTAATGACTTGCTTATGACACCCCATAGAATATATTATGTTTAGTACCTTGGACACTGTAGCTTATTTACTTAAATCTCTGATAAATTGTGTAGGGCTTGCACAGTCTGGTTAGCACAGTTAGTAAGGTGTTGGGTTTGCACTATCAAATTAAGACTGTCATTGGTTCGAATCCCATGTTATCATGTTTTTATTTTACTAGTGTGGTTTGTGGCTCTATAATATGAATGCCTATGTCTTTTAACAAAAATAGTCAAGTCTTCCAATGGACTTTTTAGTGAAACGCAATAGATAGCTTTATTTTCTCTTTGTTTACTCAAATATTGAATGCATATGTCTTATAAATTTAGTAGGAAAGTATTCTAATGACTTGCTTATGACACCCCATAGAATATATTATGTTTAGTACCTTGGACACTGTAGCTTATTCACTTAAATCTCTGATAAATTGTGCATATGGTATGCACAGTCTGGTTAGCACAGTTAGTAAGGTGCTGGGTTAACACTATCTAATTAGGACTGTCATTGGTTCGAATCCCACGTTATCATGTTTTCAGTTTACTAGTGTGGTTTGTGGCTCTATAATATGAATGCCTATGTCTTTTAACAACAATAGTCAAGTCTTCCAATAGACTTTTTAGTGAAACCCAATAGATAGCTTTATTTTCTCTTTGTTTACTCAAATATTGAATGCTTATGTCTTATAAATTTAGTAGGAAAGTATTCTAATGAATTGCTTATGACACCCCATAGAATATATTATGTTTAGTACCTTGGACACTGTAGCTTATTCACTTAAATCTCTGATAAATTGTGTGTTTGGTATGCACAGTCTGGTTAGCACAGTTAGTAAGGTGTTGGGTTTGCACTATCAAATTAAGACTGTTATTGGTTCGAATCCCATGTTATCATGTTTTTATTTTACTAGTGTGGTTTGTGGCTCTATAATATGAATGCCTATGTCTAATAACAACAATAGTCAAGTCTTCCAATGTACTTTTTAGTGAAACCCAATAGATAGCTTTATTTTCTCTTTGTTTACTCAAATATTGAATGCTTATGTCTTATAAATTTAGTAGGAAAGTATTCTAATGACCTGCTTATGACACCCCATAGAATATATTATGTTTAGTACCTTGGACACTGTAGCTTATTCACTTAAATCTCTGATAAATTGAGCATCTGGTATGCACAGTCTGGTTAGCACAGTTAGTAAGGTGCTGGGTTAACACTATCTAATTAGGACTGTCATTGGTTCGAATCCCACGTTATCATGTTTTTATTTTACTAGTGTGGTTTGTGGCTCTATAATATGAATGCCTATGTCTTTTAACAACAATAGTCAAGTCTTCCAATGGACTTTTTAGTGAAACCCAATAGATAGCTTTATTTTCTCTTTGTTTACTCAAATATTGAATGCTTATGTCTTATAAATTTAGTAGGAAAGTATTCTAATGACTTGCTTATGACACCCCATAGAATATATTATGTTTAGTACCTTGGACACTGTAGCTTATTTACTTAAATCTCTGATAAATTGTGTATGGCATGCACAGTCTGGTTAGCACAGTTAGTAAGGTGTTGGTTTTGCACTATCAAATTAAGACTGTCATTGGTTCGAATCCCATGTTATCATGTTTTTATTTTACTAGTGTGGTTTGTGGCTCTATAATATGAATGCCTATGTCTTTTAACAAAAATAGTCAAGTCTTCCAATGGACTTTTTAGTGAAACGCAATAGATAGCTTTATTTTCTCTTTGTTTACTCAAATATTGAATGCATATGTCTTATAAATTTAGTAGGAAAGTATTCTAATGACTTGCTTATGACACCCCATAGAATATATTATGTTTAGTACCTTGGACACTGTAGCTTATTCACTTAAATCTCTGATAAATTGTGTGTATGGTATGCATAGTCTGGTTAGCACAGTTAGTAAGGTGTTGGGATTGCACTATCAAATTAAGACTGTTATTGGTTCGAATCCCATGTTATCATGTTTTTATTTTACTAGTGTGGTTTGTGGCTCTATAATATGAATGCCTATGTCTTATAACAACAATAGTCAAGTCTTCCAATGGACTTTTTAGTGAAACCCAATAGATAGCTTTATTTTCTCTTTGTTTACTTAAATATTGAATGCTTATGTCTTATAAATTTAGTAGGAAAGTATTCTAATGAATTGCTTATGACACCCCATAGAATATATTATGTTTAGTACCTTGGACACTGTAGCTTATTCACTTAAATCTCTGATAAATTGTGTGTTTGGTATGCACAGTCTGGTTAGCACAGTTAGTAAGGTGTTGGGTTTGCACTATCAAATTAAGACTGTTATTGGTTCGAATCCCATGTTATCATGTTTTTATTTTACTAGTGTGGTTTGTGACTCTATAATATGAATGCCTATGTCTTATAACAACAATAGTCAAGTCTTCCAATGTACTTTTTAGTGAAACCCAATAGATAGCTTTATTTTCTCTTTGTTTACTCAAATATTGAATGCTTATGTCTTATAAATTTAGTAGGAAAGTATTCTAATGACCTGCTTATGACACCCCATAGAATATATTATGTTTAGTACCTTGGACACTGTAGCTTATTCACTTAAATCTCTGATAAATTGAGCATCTGGTATGCACAGTCTGGTTAGCACAGTTAGTAAGGTGCTGGGTTAACACTATCTAATTAGGACTGTCATTGGTTCGAATCCCACGTTATCATGTTTTTATTTTACTAGTGTGGTTTGTGGCTCTATAATATGAATGCCTATGTCTTTTAACAACAATAGTCAAGTCTTCAAATAGACTTTTTAGTGAAACCCAATAGATAGCTTTATTTTCTCTTTGTTTACTCAAATATTGAATGCTTATGTCTTATAAATTTAGTAGGAAAGTATTCTAATGACTTGCTTATGACACCCCATAGAATATATTATGTTTAGTACCTTGGACACTGTAGCTTATTTACTTAAATCTCTGATAAATTGTGTATGGCATGCACAGTCTGGTTAGCACAGTTAGTAAGGTGTTGGGTTTGCACTATCAAATTAAGACTGTCATTGGTTCAAATCCCATGTTATCATGTTTTTATTTTACTAGTGTGGTTTGTGGCTCTATAATATGAATGCCTATGTCTTTTAACAAAAATAGTCAAGTCTTCCAATGGACTTTTTAGTGAAATGCAATAGATAGCTTTATTTTCTCTTTGTTTACTCAAATATTGAATGCATATGTCTTATAAATTTAGTAGGAAAGTATTCTAATGACTTGCTTATGACACCCCATAGAATATATTATGTTTAGTACCTTGGACACTGTAGCTTATTCACTTAAATCTCTGATAAATTGTGCATCTGGTATGCACAGTCTGGTTAGCACAGTTAGTAAGGTGCTGGGTTAACACTATCAAATTAAGACTGGTATTGGTTCGAATCACATGTTATCATGTTTTTATTTTACTAGTGTGGTTTGTGGCTCTATAATATGAATGCCTATGTCTTATAACAACAATAGTCAAGTCTTCCAATGGACTTTTTAGTGAAACCCAATAGATAGCTTTATTTTCTCTTTGTTTACTTAAATATTGAATGCTTATGTCTTATAAATTTAGTAGGAAAGTATTCTAATGAATTGCTTATGACACCCCATAGAATATATTATGCTTAGTACCTTGGACACTGTAGCTTATTCACTTAAATCTCTGATAAATTGTGTGTTTGGTATGCACAGTCTGGTTAGCACAGTTAGTAAGGTGTTGGGTTTGCACTATCAAATTAAGACTGTTATTGGTTCGAATCCCATGTTATCATGTTTTTATTTTACTAGTGTGGTTTGTGGCTCTATAATATGAATGCCTATGTCTAATAACAACAATAGTCAAGTCTTCCAATGTACTTTTTAGTGAAACCCAATAGATAGCTTTATTTTCTCTTTGTTTACTCAAATATTGAATGCTTATGTCTTATAAATTTAGTAGGAAAGTATTCTAATGACCTGCTTATGACACCCCATAGAATATATTATGTTTAGTACCTTGGACACTGTAGCTTATTCACTTAAATCTCTGATAAATTGAGCATCTGGTATGCACAGTCTGGTTAGCACAGTTAGTAAGGTGCTGGGTTAACACTATCTAATTAGGACTGTCATTGGTTCGAATCCCACGTTATCATGTTTTTATTTTACTAGTGTGGTTTGTGGCTCTATAATATGAATGCCTATGTCTTTTAACAGCAATAGTCAAGTCTTCCCATAGACTTTTTAGTGAAACCCAATAGATAGCTTTATTTTCTCTTTGTTTACTCAAGTATTGAATGCTTATGTCTTATAAATGTAGTAGGAAAGTATTCTAATGACTTGCTTGTGACACCCCATAGAATATATTATGTTTAGTACCTTTGACACTGTAGCTTATTCACTTAAATCTCTGATAAATTGTGTGTCTGGTATGCATAGTCTGGTTAGCACAGTTAGTAAGGTGTTGGGATTACACTATCAAATTAAGACTGTTATTGGTTCGAATCCCATGTTATCATGTTTTTATTTTACTAGTGTGGTTTGTGGCTCTATAATATGAATGCATATGTCTTATAACAACAATAGTCAAGTCTTCCAATGGACTTTTTAGTGAAACACAATAGATAGCTTTATTTTATCTTTGTTTACTCAAATATTGAATGCTTTTGTCTTATAAATGTAGTAGGAAAGTATTCTAATGACCTGCTTATGACACCCCATAGAATATATTATGTTTAGTACCTTGGACACTGTAGCTTATTCACTTAAATCTCTGATAAATTGTGCATCTGGTATGCACAGTCTGGTTAGCACAGTTAGTAAGGTGTTGGGTAAACACTATCTAATTAGGACTGTCATTGGTTCGAATCCCACGTTATCATGTTTTTATTTTACTAGTGTGGTTTGTGGCTCTATAATATGAATGCCTATGTCTTTTAACAACAATAGTCAAGTCTTCCAATAGACTTTTTAGTGATACCCAATAGATAGCTTTATTTTCTCTTTGTTTACTCAAATATTGAATGCTTATGTCTTATAAATGTAGTAGGACAGTATTCTAATGACTTGCTTATGACACCCCATAGAATATATTATGTTTAGTACCTTGGACACTGTAGCTTATTCACTTAAATCTCTGATAAATTGTGCATCTGGTATGCACAGTCTGGTTAGCACAGTTAGTAAGGTGCTGGGTTAACACTATCTAATTAGGACTGTCATTGGTTCGAATCCCACGTTATCATGTTTTTAGTTTACTAGTGTGGTTTGTGGCTCTATAATATGAATGCCTATGTCTTTTAACAACAATAGTCAAGTCTTCCAATAGACTTTTTAGTGAAACCCAATAGATAGCTTTATTTTCTCTTTGTTTACTCAAATATTGAATGCTTATGTCTTATAAATGTAGTAGGAAAGTATTCTAATGACTTGCTTGTGACACCCCATAGAATATATTATGTTTAGTACCTTGGACACTGTAGCTTATTCACTTAAATCTCTGATAAATTGTGTGTATGGTATGCATAGTCTGGTTAGCACAGTTAGTAAAGTGTTGGGATTGCACTATCAAATTAAGACTGTTATTGGTTCGAATCCCATGTTATCATGTTTTTATTTTACTAGTGTGGTTTGTGGCTCTATAATATGAATGCCTATGTCTTGTAACAACAATAGTCAAGTCTTCCAATGGACTTTTTAGTGAAACACAATAGATAGCTTTATTTTATCTTTGTTTACTCAAATATTGAATGCTTATGTCTTATAAATGTAGTAGGACAGTATTCTAATGACTTGCTTATGACACCCCATAGAATATATTATGTTTAGTACCTTGGACACTGTAGCTAATTCACTTAAATCTCTGATAAATTGTGCATCTGGTATGCACAGTCTGGTTAGCACAGTTAGTAAGGTGCTGGGTTAACACTATCTAATTAGGACTGTCATTGGTTCGAATCCCACGTTATCATGTTTTTAGTTTACTAGTGTGGTTTGTGGCTCTATAATATGAATGCCTATGTCTTTTAACAACAATAGTCAAGTCTTCCAATAGACTTTTTAGTGAAACCCAATAGATAGCTTTATTTTCTCTTTGTTTACTCAAATATTGAATGCTTATGTCTTATAAATTTAGTAGGAAAGTATTCTAATGAATTGCTTATGACACCCCATAGAATATATTATGTTTAGTACCTTGGACACTGTAGCTTATTCACTTAAATCTCTGATAAATTGTGTGTTTGGTATGCACAGTCTGGTTAGCACAGTTAGTAAGGTGTTGGGTTTGCACTATCAAATTAAGAATGTTATTGGTTCGAATCCCATGTTATCATGTTTTTATTTTACTAGTGTGGTTTGTGGCTCTATAATATGAATGCCTATGTCTAATAACAACAATAGTCAAGTCTTCCAATGTACTTTTTAGTGAAACCCAATAGATAGCTTTATTTTCTCTTTGTTTACTCAAATATTGAATGCTTATGTCTTATAAATTTAGTAGGAAAGTATTCTAATGACCTGCTTATGACACCCCATAGAATATATTATGTTTAGTACCTTGGACACTGTAGCTTATTCACTTAAATCTCTGATAAATTGAGCATCTGGTATGCACAGTCTGGTTAGCACAGTTAGTAAGGTGCTGGGTTAACACTATCTAATTAGGACTGTCATTGGTTCGAATCCCACGTTATCATGTTTTTATTTTACTAGTGTGGTTTGTGGCTCTATAATATGAATGCCTATGTCTTTTAACAACAATAGTCAAGTCTTCCAATGGACTTTTTAGTGAAACCCAATAGATAGCTTTATTTTCTCTTTGTTTACTCAAATATTGAATGCTTATGTCTTATAAATTTAGTAGGAAAGTATTCTAATGACTTGCTTATGACACCCCATAGAATATATTATGTTTAGTACCTTGGACACTGTAGCTTATTTACTTAAATCTCTGATAAATTGTGTATGGCATGCACAGTCTGGTTAGCACAGTTAGTAAGGTGTTGGGTTTGCACTATCAAATTAAGACTGTCATTGGTTCGAATCCCATGTTATCATGTTTTTATTTTACTAGTGTGGTTTGTGGCTCTATAATATGAATGCCTATGTCTTTTAACAAAAATAGTCAAGTCTTCCAATGGACTTTTTAGTGAAACGCAATAGATAGCTTTATTTTCTCTTTGTTTACTCAAATATTGAATGCATATGTCTTATAAATTTAGTAGGAAAGTATTCTAATGACTTGCTTATGACACCCCATAGAATATATTATGTTTAGTACCTTGGACACTGTAGCTTATTCACTTAAATCTCTGATAAATTGTGTGTATGGTTTGCATAGTCTGGTTAGCACAGTTAGTAAGGTGTTGGGATTGCACTATCAAATTAAGACTGTTATTGGTTCGAATCCCATGTTATCATGTTTTTATTTTACTAGTGTGGTTTGTGGCTCTATAATATGAATGCCTATGTCTTATAACAACAATAGTCAAGTCTTCCAATGGACTTTTTAGTGAAACCCAATAGATAGCTTTATTTTCTCTTTGTTTACTTAAATATTGAATGCTTATGTCTTATAAATTTAGTAGGAAAGTATTCTAATGAATTGCTTATGACACCCCATAGAATATATTATGTTTAGTACCTTGGACACTGTAGCTTATTCACTTAAATCTCTGATAAATTGTGTGTTTGGTATGCACAGTCTGGTTAGCACAGTTAGTAAGGTGTTGGGTTTGCACTATCAAATTAAGACTGTTATTGGTTCGAATCCCATGTTATCATGTTTTTATTTTACTAGTGTGGTTTGTGACTCTATAATATGAATGCCTATGTCTTATAACAACAATAGTCAAGTCTTCCAATGTACTTTTTAGTGAAACCCAATAGATAGCTTTATTTTCTCTTTGTTTACTCAAATATTGAATGCTTATGTCTTATAAATTTAGTAGGAAAGTATTCTAATGACCTGCTTATGACACCCCATAGAATATATTATGTTTAGTACCTTGGACACTATAGCTTATTCACTTAAATCTCTGATAAATTGAGCATCTGGTATGCACAGTCTGGTTAGCACAGTTAGTAAGGTGCTGGGTTAACACTATCTAATTAGGACTGTCATTGGTTCGAATCCCATGTTATCATGTTTTTATTTTACTAGTGTGGTTTGTGGCTCTATAATATGAATGCCTATGTCTTTTAACAACAATAGTCAAGTCTTCAAATAGACTTTTTAGTGAAACCCAATAGATAGCTTTATTTTCTCTTTGTTTACTCAAATATTGAATGCTTATGTCTTATAAATGTAGTAGGAAAGTATTCTAATGACTTGCTTGTGACACCCCATAGAATATATTATGTTTAGTACCTTGGACACTGTAGCTTATTCACTTAAATCTCTGATAAATTGTGTGTCTGGTATGCATAGTCTGGTTAGCACAGTTAGTAAGGTGTTGGGATTGCACTATCAAATTAAGACTGTTATTGGTTCGAATCCCATGTTATCATGTTTTTATTTTACTAGTGTGGTTTGTGGCTCTATAATATGAATGCCTATGTCTTATAACAACAATAGTCAAGTCTTCCAATGGACTTTTTAGTGAAACCCAATAGATAGCTTTATTTTCTCTTTGTTTTCTATTAATATTGAATGCTTATGTCTTATAAATTTAGTAGGAAAGTATTCTAATGAATTGCTTATGACACCCCATAGAATATATTATGTTTAGTACCTTGGACACTGTAGCTTATTCACTTAAATCTCTGATAAATTGTGCATCTGGTATGCACAGTCTGGTTAGCACAGTTAGTAAGGTGCTGGGTTAACACTATCTAATTAGGACTGTCATTGGTTCGAATCCCACGTTATCATGTTTTCAGTTTACTAGTGTGGTTTGTGGCTCTATAATATGAATGCCTATGTCTTTTAACAACAATAGTCAAGTCTTCCAATAGACTTTTTAGTGAAACCCAATAGATAGCTTTATTTTCTCTTTGTTTACTCAAATATTGAATGCTTATGTCTTATAAATTTAGTAGGAAAGTATTCTAATGAATTGCTTATGACACCCCATAGAATATATTATGTTTAGTACCTTGGACACTGTAGCTTATTCACTTAAATCTCTGATAAATTGTGTGTTTGGTATGCACAGTCTGGTTAGCACAGTTAGTAAGGTGTTGGGTTTGCACTATCAAATTAAGACTGTTATTGGTTCGAATCCCATGTTATCATGTTTTTATTTTACTAGTGTGGTTTGTGGCTCTATAATATGAATGCCTATGTCTAATAACAACAATAGTCAAGTCTTCCAATGTACTTTTTAGTGAAACCCAATAGATAGCTTTATTTTCTCTTTGTTTACTCAAATATTGAATGCTTATGTCTTATAAATTTAGTAGGAAAGTATTCTAATGACCTGCTTATGACACCCCATAGAATATATTATGTTTAGTACCTTGGACACTGTAGCTTATTCACTTAAATCTCTGATAAATTGAGCATCTGGTATGCACAGTCTGGTTAGCACAGTTAGTAAGGTGCTGGGTTAACACTATCTAATTAGGACTGTCATTGGTTCGAATCCCACGTTATCATGTTTTTATTTTACTAGTGTGGTTTGTGGCTCTATAATATGAATGCCTATGTCTTTTAACAACAATAGTCAAGTCTTCCAATGGACTTTTTAGTGAAACCCAATAGATAGCTTTATTTTCTCTTTGTTTACTCAAATATTGAATGCTTATGTCTTATAAATTTAGTAGGAAAGTATTCTAATGACTTGCTTATGACACCCCATAGAATATATTATGTTTAGTACCTTGGACACTGTAGCTTATTTACTTAAATCTCTGATAAATTGTGTATGGCATGCACAGTCTGGTTAGCACAGTTAGTAAGGTGTTGGGTTTGCACTATCAAATTAAGACTGTCATTGGTTCGAATCCCATGTTATCATGTTTTTATTTTACTAGTGTGGTTTGTGGCTCTATAATATGAATGCCTATGTCTTTTAACAAAAATAGTCAAGTCTTCCAATGGACTTTTTAGTGAAACGCAATAGATAGCTTTATTTTCTCTTTGTTTACTCAAATATTGAATGCATATGTCTTATAAATTTAGTAGGAAAGTATTCTAATGACTTGCTTATGACACCCCATAGAATATATTATGTTTAGTACCTTGGACACTGTAGCTTATTCACTTAAATCTCTGATAAATTGTGTGTATGGTATGCATAGTCTGGTTAGCACAGTTAGTAAGGTGTTGGGATTGCACTATCAAATTAAGACTGTTATTGGTTCGAATCCCATGTTATCATGTTTTTATTTTACTAGTGTGGTTTGTGGCTCTATAATATGAATGCCTATGTCTTATAACAACAATAGTCAAGTCTTCCAATGGACTTTTTAGTGAAACCCAATAGATAGCTTTATTTTCTCTTTGTTTACTTAAATATTGAATGCTTATGTCTTATAAATTTAGTAGGAAAGTATTCTAATGAATTGCTTATGACACCCCATAGAATATATTATGTTTAGTACCTTGGACACTGTAGCTTATTCACTTAAATCTCTGATAAATTGTGTGTTTGGTATGAACAGTCTGGTTAGCACAGTTAGTAAGGTGTTGGGTTTGCACTATCAAATTAAGACTGTTATTGGTTCGAATCCCATGTTATCATGTTTTTATTTTACTAGTGTGGTTTGTGACTCTATAATATGAATGCCTATGTCTTATAACAACAATAGTCAAGTCTTCCAATGTACTTTTTAGTGAAACCCAATAGATAGCTTTATTTTCTCTTTGTTTACTCAAATATTGAATGCTTATGTCTTATAAATTTAGTAGGAAAGTATTCTAATGACCTGCTTATGACACCCCATAGAATATATTATGTTTAGTACCTTGGACACTGTAGCTTATTCACTTAAATCTCTGATAAATTGAGCATCTGGTATGCACAGTCTGGTTAGCACAGTTAGTAAGGTGCTGGGTTAACACTATCTAATTAGGACTGTCATTGGTTTGAATCCCACGTTATCATGTTTTTATTTTACTAGTGTGGTTTGTGGCTCTATAATATGAATGCCTATGTCTTTTAACAACAATAGTCAAGTCTTCAAATAGACTTTTTAGTGAAACCCAATAGATAGCTTTATTTTCTCTTTGTTTACTCAAATATTGAATGCTTATGTCTTATAAATGTAGTAGGAAAGTATTCTAATGACTTGCTTGTGACACCCCATAGAATATATTATGTTTAGTACCTTGGACACTGTAGCTTATTCACTTAAATCTCTGATAAATTGTGTGTCTGGTATGCATAATCTGGTTAGCACAGTTAGTAAGGTGTTGGGATTGCACTATCAAATTAAGACTGTTATTGGTTCGAATCCCATGTTATCATGTTTTTATTTTACTAGTGTGGTTTGTGGCTCTATAATATGAATGCCTATGTCTTATAACAACAATAGTCAAGTCTTCCAATGGACTTTTTAATGAAACCCAATAGATAGCTTTATTTTCTCTTTGTTTTCTATTAATATTGAATGCTTATGTCTTATAAATTTAGTAGGAAAGTATTCTAATGAATTGCTTATGACACCCCATAGAATATATTATGTTTAGTACCTTGGACACTGTAGCTTATTCACTTAAATCTCTGATAAATTGTGTGTTTGGTATGCACAGTCTGGTTAGCACAGTTAGTAAGGTGTTGGGTTTGCACTATCAAATTAAGACTGTTATTGGTTCGAATCCCATGTTATCATGTTTTTATTTTACTAGTGTGGTTTGTGGCTCTATAATATGAATGCCTATGTCTTATAACAACAATAGTCAAGTCTTCCAATGTACTTTTTAGTGAAACCCAATAGATAGCTTTATTTTCTCTTTGTTTACTCAAATATTGAATGCTTATGTCTTATAAATTTAGTAGGAAAGTATTCTAATGACCTGCTTATGACACCCCATAGAATATATTATGTTTAGTACCTTGGACACTGTAGCTTATTCACTTAAATCTCTGATAAATTGTGCATCTGGTATGCACAGTCTGGTTAGCACAGTTAGTAAGGTGTTGGGTTAACACTATCTAATTAGGACTGTCATTGGTTCGAATCCCACGTTATCATGTTTTTATTTTACTAGTGTGGTTTGTGGCTCTATAATATGAATGCCTATGTCTTTTAACAACAATAGTCAAGTCTTCCAATAGACTTTTTAGTGAAACCCAATAGATAGCTTTATTTTCTCTTTGTTAACTCAAATATTGAATGCTTATGTCTTATAAATGTAGTAGGAAAGTATTCTAATGACTTGCTTGTGACACCCCATAGAATATATTATGTTTAGTACCTTGGACACTGTAGCTTATTCACTTAAATCTCTGATAAATTGTGTGTCTGGTATGCATAGTCTGGTTAGCACAGTTAGAAAGGTGTTGGGATTGCACTATCAAATTAAGACTGTTATTGGTTCGAATCCCATGTTATCATGTTTTTATTTTACTAGTGTGGTTTGTGGCTCTATAATATGAATGCCTATGTCTTATAACAACAATAGTCAAGTCTTCCAATGGACTTTTTAGTGAAACACAATAGATAGCTTTATTTTATCTTTGTTTACTCAAATATTGAATGCTTTTGTCTTATAAATGTAGTAGGAAAGTATTCTAATGACCTGCTTATGACACCCCATAGAATATATTATGTTTAGTACCTTGGACACTGTAGCTTATTCACTTAAATCTCTGATAAATTGTGCATTTGGTATGCACAGTCTGGTTAGCACAGTTAGGAAGGTGTTGGGTAAACACTATCTAATTAGGACTGTCATTGGTTCGAATCCCACGTTATCATGTTTTTATTTTACTAGTGTGGTTTGTGGCTCTATAATATGAATGCCTATGTCTTTTAACAACAATAGTCAAGTCTTCCAATAGACTTTTTAGTGATACCCAATAGATAGCTTTATTTTCTCTTTGTTTACTCAAATATTGAATGCTTATGTCTTATAAATGTAGTAGGACAGTATTCTAATGACTTGCTTATGACACCCCATAGAATATATTATGTTTAGTACCTTGGACACTGTAGCTTATTCACTTAAATCTCTGATAAATTGCGTGTCTGGTATGCATAGTCTGGTTAGCACAGTTAGTAAGGTGTTGGGATTGCACTATCAAATTAAGACTGTTATTGGTTTGAATCCCATGTTAGCATGTTTTTATTTTACTAGTGTGGTTTGTGGCTCTATAATATGAATGCCTATGTCTTATAACAACAATAGTCAAGTCTTCCAATGGACTTTTTAGTGAAACCCAATAGATAGCTTTATTTTCTCTTTGTTTACTTAAATATTGAATGCTTATGTCTTATAAATTTAGTAGGAAAGTATTCTAATGAATTGCTTATGACACCCCATAGAATATATTATGTTTAGTACCTTGGACACTGTAGCTTATTCACTTAAATCTCTGATAAATTGTGTGTTTGGTATGCACAGTCTGGTTAGCACAGTTAGTAAGGTGTTGGGTTTGCACTATCAAATTAAGACTGTTATTGGTTCGAATCCCATGTTATCATGTTTTTATTTTACTAGTGTGGTTTGTGACTCTATAATATGAATGCCTATGTCTTATAACAACAATAGTCAAGTCTTCCAATGTACTTTTTAGTGAAACCCAATAGATAGCTTTATTTTCTCTTTGTTTACTCAAATATTGAATGCTTATGTCTTATAAATTTAGTAGGAAAGTATTCTAATGACCTGCTTATGACACCCCATAGAATATATTATGTTTAGTACCTTGGACACTGTAGCTTATTCACTTAAATCTCTGATAAATTGAGCATCTGGTATGCACAGTCTGGTTAGCACAGTTAGTAAGGTGCTGGGTTAACACTATCTAATTAGGACTGTCATTGGTTTGAATCCCACGTTATCATGTTTTTATTTTACTAGTGTGGTTTGTGGCTCTATAATATGAATGCCTATGTCTTTTAACAACAATAGTCAAGTCTTCAAATAGACTTTTTAGTGAAACCCAATAGATAGCTTTATTTTCTCTTTGTTTACTCAAATATTGAATGCTTATGTCTTATAAATGTAGTAGGAAAGTATTCTAATGACTTGCTTGTGACACCCCATAGAATATATTATGTTTAGTACCTTGGACACTGTAGCTTATTCACTTAAATCTCTGATAAATTGTGTGTCTGGTATGCATAATCTGGTTAGCACAGTTAGTAAGGTGTTGGGATTGCACTATCAAATTAAGACTGTTATTGGTTCGAATCCCATGTTATCATGTTTTTATTTTACTAGTGTGGTTTGTGGCTCTATAATATGAATGCCTATGTCTTATAACAACAATAGTCAAGTCTTCCAATGGACTTTTTAATGAAACCCAATAGATAGCTTTATTTTCTCTTTGTTTTCTATTAATATTGAATGCTTATGTCTTATAAATTTAGTAGGAAAGTATTCTAATGAATTGCTTATGACACCCCATAGAATATATTATGTTTAGTACCTTGGACACTGTAGCTTATTCACTTAAATCTCTGATAAATTGTGTGTTTGGTATGCACAGTCTGGTTAGCACAGTTAGTAAGGTGTTGGGTTTGCACTATCAAATTAAGACTGTTATTGGTTCGAATCCCATGTTATCATGTTTTTATTTTACTAGTGTGGTTTGTGGCTCTATAATATGAATGCCTATGTCTTATAACAACAATAGTCAAGTCTTCCAATGTACTTTTTAGTGAAACCCAATAGATAGCTTTATTTTCTCTTTGTTTACTCAAATATTGAATGCTTATGTCTTATAAATTTAGTAGGAAAGTATTCTAATGACCTGCTTATGACACCCCATAGAATATATTATGTTTAGTACCTTGGACACTGTAGCTTATTCACTTAAATCTCTGATAAATTGTGCATCTGGTATGCACAGTCTGGTTAGCACAGTTAGTAAGGTGTTGGGTTAACACTATCTAATTAGGACTGTCATTGGTTCGAATCCCACGTTATCATGTTTTTATTTTACTAGTGTGGTTTGTGGCTCTATAATATGAATGCCTATGTCTTTTAACAACAATAGTCAAGTCTTCCAATAGACTTTTTAGTGAAACCCAATAGATAGCTTTATTTTCTCTTTGTTAACTCAAATATTGAATGCTTATGTCTTATAAATGTAGTAGGAAAGTATTCTAATGACTTGCTTGTGACACCCCATAGAATATATTATGTTTAGTACCTTGGACACTGTAGCTTATTCACTTAAATCTCTGATAAATTGTGTGTCTGGTATGCATAGTCTGGTTAGCACAGTTAGAAAGGTGTTGGGATTGCACTATCAAATTAAGACTGTTATTGGTTCGAATCCCATGTTATCATGTTTTTATTTTACTAGTGTGGTTTGTGGCTCTATAATATGAATGCCTATGTCTTATAACAACAATAGTCAAGTCTTCCAATGGACTTTTTAGTGAAACACAATAGATAGCTTTATTTTATCTTTGTTTACTCAAATATTGAATGCTTTTGTCTTATAAATGTAGTAGGAAAGTATTCTAATGACCTGCTTATGACACCCCATAGAATATATTATGTTTAGTACCTTGGACACTGTAGCTTATTCACTTAAATCTCTGATAAATTGTGCATTTGGTATGCACAGTCTGGTTAGCACAGTTAGGAAGGTGTTGGGTAAACACTATCTAATTAGGACTGTCATTGGTTCGAATCCCACGTTATCATGTTTTTATTTTACTAGTGTGGTTTGTGGCTCTATAATATGAATGCCTATGTCTTTTAACAACAATAGTCAAGTCTTCCAATAGACTTTTTAGTGATACCCAATAGATAGCTTTATTTTCTCTTTGTTTACTCAAATATTGAATGCTTATGTCTTATAAATGTAGTAGGACAGTATTCTAATGACTTGCTTATGACACCCCATAGAATATATTATGTTTAGTACCTTGGACACTGTAGCTTATTCACTTAAATCTCTGATAAATTGCGTGTCTGGTATGCATAGTCTGGTTAGCACAGTTAGTAAGGTGTTGGGATTGCACTATCAAATTAAGACTGTTATTGGTTTGAATCCCATGTTAGCATGTTTTTATTTTACTAGTGTGGTTTGTGGCTCTATAATATGAATGCCTATGTCTTATAACAACAATAGTCAAGTCTTCCAATGGACTTTTTAGTGAAACACAATAGATAGCTTTATTTTCTCTTTGTTTACTCAAATATTGAATGCATATGTCTTATAAATTTATTAGGAAAGTATTCTAATGACTTGCTTGTGACACCCCATAGAATATATTATGTTTAGTACCTTGGACACTGTAGCTTATTCACTTAAATCTCTGATAAATTGTGCATCTGGTATGCACAGTCTGGTTAGCACAGTTAGTAAGGTGCTGGGTTAACACTATCTAATTAGGACTGTCATTGGTTCGAATCCCACGTTATCATGTTTTTAGTTTACTAGTGTGGTTTGTGGCTCTATAATATGAATGCCTATGTCTTTTAACAACAATAGTCAAGTCTTCCAATAGACTTTTTAGTGAAACCCAATAGATAGCTTCATTTTCTCTTTGTTTACTCAAATATTGAATGCTTATGTCTTATAAATGTAGTAGGAAAGTATTCTAATGACTTGCTTGTGACACCCCATAGAATATATTATGTTTAGTACCTTGGACACTGTAGCTTATTCACTTAAATCTCTGATAAATTGTGTGTATGGGATGCATAGTCTGGTTAGCACAGTTAGTAAGGTGTTGGGATTGCACTATCAAATTAAGACTGTTATTGGTTCGAATCCCATGTTATCATGTTTTTATTTTACTAGTGTGGTTTGTGGCTCTATAATATGAATGCCTATGTCTTATAACAACAATAGTCAAGTCTTCCAATGGACTTTTTAGTGAAACCCAATAGATAGCTTTATTTTCTCTTTGTTTACTTAAATATTGAATGCTTATGTCTTATAAATTTAGTAGGAAAGTATTCTAATGAATTGCTTATGACACCCCATAGAATATATTATGTTTAGTACCTTGGACACTGTAGCTTATTCACTTAAATCTCTGATAAATTGTGTGTTTGGTATGCACAGTCTGGTTAGCACAGTTAGTAAGGTGTTGGGTTTGCACTATCAAATTAAGACTGTTATTGGTTCGAATCCCATGTTATCATGTTTTTATTTTACTAGTGTGGTTTGTGGCTCTATAATATGAATGCCTATGTCTTATAACAACAATAGTCAAGTCTTCCAATGTA
Organism: Pseudophryne corroboree; assembly: GCF_028390025.1. Lineage (NCBI taxonomy): Eukaryota > Metazoa > Chordata > Amphibia > Anura > Myobatrachidae > Pseudophryne > Pseudophryne corroboree. The sequence goes on from NC_086454.1 coordinate 192,556,415, forward strand.
CTTTTTAGTGAAACCCAATAGATAGCTTTATTTTCTCTTTGTTTACTCAAATATTGAATGCTTATGTCTTATAAATTTAGTAGGAAAGTATTCTAATGACCTGCTTATGACACCCCATAGAATATATTATGTTTAGTACCTTGGACACTGTAGCTTATTCACTTAAATCTCTGATAAATTGTGCATCTGGTATGCACAGTCTGGTTAGCACAGTTAGTAAGGTGCTGGGTTAACACTATCTAATTAGGACTGTCATTGGTTCGAATCCCACGTTATCATGTTTTTATTTTACTAGTGTGGTTTGTGGCTCTATAATATGAATGCCTATGTCTTTTAACAACAATAGTCAAGTCTTCCAATAGACTTTTTAGTGAAACCCAATAGATAGCTTTATTTTCTCTTTGTTTACTCAAATATTGAATGCTTATGTCTTATAAATGTAGTAGGAAAGTATTCTAATGACCTGCTTATGACACCCCATAGAATATATTATGTTTAGTACCTTGGACACTGGAGCTTATTCACTTAAATCTCTGATAAATTGTGCATCTGGTATGCACAGTCTGGTTAGCACAGTTAGTAAGGTGCACGGTTAACACTATCTAATTAGGACTGTCATTGGTTCGAATCCCACGTTATCATGTTTTTAGTTTACTAGTGTGGTTTGTGGCTCTATAATATGAATGCCTATGTCTTTTAACAACAATAGTCAAGTCTTCCAATAGACTTTTTTGTGAAACCCAATAGATAGCTTTATTTTCTCTTTGTTTACTCAAATATTGAATGCTTATGTCTTATAAATGTAGTAGGAAAGTATTCTAATGACTTGCTTGTGACACCCCATAGAATATATTATGTTTAGTACCTTGGACACTGTAGCTTATTCACTTAAATCTCTGATAAATTGTGTGTATGGTATGCATAGTCTGGTTAGCACAGTTAGTAAGGTGTTGGGATTGCACTATCAAATTAAGACTGTTATTGGTTCGAATCCCATGTTATCATGTTTTTATTTTACTAGTGTGGTTTGTGGCTCTATAATATGAATGCCTATGTCTTATAACAACAATAGTCAAGTCTTCCAATGGACTTTTTAGTGAAACCCAATAGATAGCTTTATTTTCTCTTTGTTTACTTAAATATTGAATGCTTATGTCTTATAAATTTAGTAGGAAAGTATTCTAATGAATTGCTTATGACACCCCATAGAATATATTATGTTTAGTACCTTGGACACTGTAGCTTATTCACTTAAATCTCTGATAAATTGTGTGTTTGGTATGCACAGTCTGGTTAGCACAGTTAGTAAGGTGTTGGGTTTGCACTATCAAATTAAGACTGCTATTGGTTCGAATCCCATGTTATCATGTTTTTTTGTTTTACTAGTGTAGTTTGTGGCTCTATAATATGAATGCCTATGTCTTTTAACAACAATAGTCAAGTCTTCCAATAGACTTTTTAGTGAAACCCAATAGATAGCTTTATTTTCTCTTTGTTTACTCAAATATTGAATGCTTATGTCTTATAAATGTAGTAGGAAAGTATTCTAATGACTTGCTTGTGACACCCCATAGAATATATTATGTTTAGTACCTTGGACACTGTAGCTTATTCACTTAAATCTCTGATAAATTGTGTGTATGGTATGCATAGTCTGGTTAGCACAGTTAGTAAAGTGTTGGGATTGCACTATCAAATTAAGACTGTTATTGGTTCGAATCCCATGTTATCATGTTTTTATTTTACTAGTGTGGTTTGTGGCTCTATAATATGAATGCCTATGTCTTATAACAACAATAGTCAAGTCTTCCAATGGACTTTTTAGTGAAACCCAATAGATAGCTTTATTTTCTCTTTGTTTACTCAAATATTGAATGCTTATGTCTTATAAATTTAGTAGGAAAGTATTCTAATGACCTGCTTATGACACCCCATAGAATATATTATGTTTAGTACCTTGGACACTGTAGCTTATTCACTTAAATCTCTGATAAATTGTGCATCTGGTATGCACAGTCTGGTTAGCACAGTTAGTAAGGTGTTGGGTAAACACTATCTAATTAGGACTGTCATTGGTTCGAATCCCACGTTATCATGTTTTTATTTTACTAGTGTGGTTTGTGGCTCTATAATATGAATGCCTATGTCTTTTAACAACAATAGTCAAGTCTTCCAATAGACTTTTTAGTGATACCCAATAGATAGCTTTATTTTCTCTTTGTTTACTCAAATATTGAATGCTTATGTCTTATAAATGTAGTAGGACAGTATTCTAATGACTTGCTTATGACACCCCATAGAATATATTATGTTTAGTACCTTGGACACTGTAGCTTTTTCACTTAAATCTCTGATAAATTGTGTGTATGGTATGCATAGTCTGGTTAGCACAGTTAGTAAAGTGTTGGGATTGCACTGTCAAATTAAGACTGTTATTGGTTCGAATCCCATGTTATCATGTTTTTATTTTACTAGTGTGGTTTGTGGCTCTATAATATGAATGCCTATGTCTTATAACAACAATAGTCAAGTCTTCCAATGGACTTTTTAGTGAAACCCAATAGATAGCTTTATTTTCTCTTTGTTTACTTACATATTGAATGCTTATGTCTTATAAATTTAGTAGGAAAGTATTCTAATGAATTGCTTATGACACCCCATAGAATATATTATGTTTAGTACCTTGGACACTGTAGCTTATTTACTTAAATCTCTGATAAATTGTTCAGCTGGTATGCACAGTCTGGTTAGCACAGTTAGTAAGGTGCTGAGTTAACACTATCTAATTAGGACTGTCATTGGTTCGAATCCCACGTTATCATGTTTTTATTTTACTAGTGTAGTTTGTGGCTCTATAATATGAATGCCTATGTCTTTTAACAACAATAGTCAAGTCTTCCAATGGACTTTTTAGTGAAACCCAATAGATAGCTTTATTTTCTCTTTGTTTACTCAAATATTGAATGCTTATGTCTTATAAATTTAGTAGGAAAGTATTCTAATGACTTGCTTATGACACCCCATAGAATATATTATGTTTAGTACCTTGGACACTGTAGCTTATTTACTTAAATCTCTGATAAATTGTGTATGGCATGCACAGTCTGGTTAGCACAGTTAGTAAGGTGTTGGGTTTGCACTATCAAATTAAGACTGTCATTGGTTCGAATCCCATGTTATCATGTTTTTATTTTACTAGTGTGGTTTGTGGCTCTATAATATGAATGCCTATGTCTTTTAACAAAAATAGTCAAGTCTTCCAATGGACTTTTTAGTGAAACGCAATAGATAGCTTTATTTTCTCTTTGTTTACTCAAATATTGAATGCATATGTCTTATAAATTTATTAGGAAAGTATTCTAATGACTTGCTTATGACACCCCATAGAATATATTATGTTTAGTACCTTGGACACTGTAGCTTATTCACTTAAATCTCTGATAAATTGTGCATCTGGTATGCACAGTCTGGTTAGCACAGTTAGTAAGGTGCTGGGTTAACACTATCTAATTAGGACTGTCATTGGTTCGAATCCCACGTTATCATGTTTTTAGTTTACTAGTGTGGTTTGTGGCTCTATAATATGAATGCCTATGTCTTTTAACAACAATAGTCAAGTCTTCCAATAGACTTTTTAGTGAAACCCAATAGATAGCTTTATTTTCTCTTTGTTTACTCAAATATTGAATGCTTATGTCTTATAAATGTAGTAGGAAAGTATTCTAATGACTTGCTTGTGACACCCCATAGAATATATTATGTTTAGTACCTTGGACACTGTAGCTTATTCACTTAAATCTCTGATAAATTGTGTGTATGGTATGCATAGTCTGGTTAGCACAGTTAGTAAGGTGTTGGGATTGCACTATCAAATTAAGACTGTTATTGGTTCGAATCCCATGTTATCATGTTTTTATTTTACTAGTGTGGTTTGTGGCTCTATAATATGAATGCCTATGTCTTATAACAACAATAGTCAAGTCTTCCAATGGACTTTTTAGTGAAACCCAATAGATAGCTTTATTTTCTCTTTGTTTACTTAAATATTGAATGCTTATGTCTTATAAATTTAGTAGGAAAGTATTCTAATGAATTGCTTATGACACCCCATAGAATATATTATGTTTAGTACCTTGGACACTGTAGCTTATTCACTTAAATCTCTGATAAATTGTGCATCTGGTATGCACAGTCTGGTTAGCACAGTTAGTAAGGTGTTGGGTTAACACTATCTAATTAGGACTGTCATTGGTTCGAATCCCACGTTATCATGTTTTTAGTTTACTAGTGTGGTTTGTGGCTCTATAATATGAATGCCTATGTCTTTTAACAACAATAGTCAAGTCTTCCAATAGACTTTTTAGTGAAACCCAATAGATAGCTTTATTTTCTCTTTGTTTACTCAAATATTGAATGCTTATGTCTTATAAATGTAGTAGGAAAGTATTCTAATGACTTGCTTGTGACACCCCATAGAATATATTATGTTTAGTACCTTGGACACTGTAGCTTATTCACTTAAATCTCTGATAAATTGTGCATCTGGTATGCACAGTCTGGTTAGCACAGTTAGTAAGGTGCTGGGTTAACACTATCTAATTAGGACTGTCATTGGTTCGAATCCCACGTTATCATGTTTTTAGTTTACTAGTGTGGTTTGTGGCTCTATAATATGAATGCCTATGTCTTTTAACAACAATAGTCATGTCTTCCAATAGACTTTTTAGTGAAACCCAATAGATAGCTTTATTTTCTCTTTGTTTACTCAAATATTGAATGCTTATGTCTTATAAATGTAGTAGGAAAGTATTCTAATGACTTGCTTGTGACACCCCATAGAATATATTATGTTTAGTACCTTGGACACTGTAGCTTATTCACTTAAATCTCTGATAAATTGTGTGTATGGTATGCATAGTCTGGTTAGCACAGTTAGTAAGGTGTTGGGATTGCACTATCAAATTAAGACTGTTAGTGGTTCGAATCCCATGTTATCATGTTTTTATTTTACTAGTGTGGTTTGTGGCTCTATAATATGAATGCCTATGTCTTATAACAACAATAGTCAAGTCTTCCAATGGACTTTTTAGTGAAACCCAATAGATAGCTTTATTTTCTCTTTGTTTACTTAAATATTGAATGCTTATGTCTTATAAATTTAGTAGGAAAGTATTCTAATGAATTGCTTATGACACCCCATAGAATATATTATGTTTAGTACCTTGGACACTGTAGCTTATTCACTTAAATCTCTGATAAATTGTGTGTTTGGTATGCACAGTCTGGTTAGCACAGTTAGTAAGGTGTTGGGTTTGCACTATCAAATTAAGACTGTTATTGGTTCGAATCCCATGTTATCATGTTTTTATTTTACTAGTGTGGTTTGTGGCTCTATAATATGAATGCCTATGTCTTATAACAACAATAGTCAAGTCTTCCAATGTACTTTTTAGTGAAACCCAATAGATAGCTTTATTTTCTCTTTGTTTACTCAAATATTGAATGCTTATGTCTTATAAATTTAGTAGGAAAGTATTCTAATGACCTGCTTGTGACACCCCATAGAATATATTATGTTTAGTACCTTGGACACTGTAGCTTATTCACTTAAATCTCTGATAAATTGTGTGTCTGGTATGCATAGTCTGGTTAGCACAGTTAGTAAGGTGTTGGGATTGCACTATCAAATTAAGACTGTTATTGGTTCGTATCCCATGTTATCATGTTTTTATTTTACTAGTGTGGTTTGTGGCTCTATAATATGAATGCCTATGTCTTATAACAACAATAGTCAAGTCTTCCAATGGACTTTTTAGTGAAACCCAATAGATAGCTTTATTTTCTCTTTGTTTACTCAAATATTGAATGCTTATGTCTTATAAATTTAGTAGGAAAGTATTCTAATGACCTGCTTATGACACCCCATAGAATATATTATGTTTAGTACCTTGGACACTGTAGCTTATTCACTTAAATCTCTGATAAATTGTACATCTGGTATGCACAGTCTGGTTAGCACAGTTAGTAAGGTGCACGGTTAACACTATCTAATTAGGACTGTCATTGGTTCGAATCCCACGTTATCATGTTTTTAGTTTACTAGTGTGGTTTGTGGCTCTATAATATGAATGCCTATGTCTTTTAACAACAATAGTCAAGTCTTCCAATAGACTTTTTAGTGAAACCCAATAGATAGCTTTATTTTCTCTTTGTTTACTCAAATATTGAATGCTTATGTCTTATAAATGTAGTAGGAAAGTATTCTAATGAATTGCTTATGACACCCCATAGAATATATTATGTTTAGTACCTTGGACACTGTAGCTTATTCACTTAAATCTCTGATAAATTGTGTGTTTGGTATGCACAGTCTGGTTAGCACAGTTAGTAAGGTGTTGGGTTTGCACTATCAAATTAAGACTGTTATTGGTTCGAATCCCATGTTATCATGTTTTTATTTTACTAGTGTGGTTTGTGGCTCTATAATATGAATGCCTATGTCTTATAACAACAATAGTCAAGTCTTCCAATGTACTTTTTAGTGAAACCCAATAGATAGCTTTATTTTCTCTTTGTTTACTCAAATATTGAATGCTTATGTCTTATAAATTTAGTAGGAAAGTATTCTAATGACCTGCTTATGACACCCCATAGAATATATTATGTTTAGTACCTTGGACACTGTAGCTTATTCACTTAAATCTCTGATAAATTGTGCATCTGGTATGCACAGTCTGGTTAGCACAGTTAGTAAGGTGCTGGGTTAACACTATCTAATTAGGACTGTCATTGGTTCGAATCCCACGTTATCATGTTTTTATTTTACTAGTGTGGTTTGTGGCTCTATAATATGAATGCCTATGTCTTTTAACAACAATAGTCAAGTCTTCCAATAGACTTTTTAGTGAAACCCAATAGATAGCTTTATTTTCTCTTTGTTTACTCAAATATTGAATGCTTATGTCTTATAAATTTAGTAGGAAAGTATTCTAATGACCTGCTTATGACACCCCATAGAATATATTATGTTTAGTACCTTGGACACTGGAGCTTATTCACTTAAATCTCTGATAAATTGTGCATCTGGTATGCACAGTCTGGTTAGCACAGTTAGTAAGGTGCACGGTTAACACTATCTAATTAGGACTGTCATTGGTTCGAATCCCACGTTATCATGTTTTTAGTTTACTAGTGTGGTTTGTGGCTCTATAATATGAATGCCTATGTCTTTTAACAACAATAGTCAAGTCTTCCAATAGACTTTTTTGTGAAACCCAATAGATAGCTTTATTTTCTCTTTGTTTACTCAAATATTGAATGCTTATGTCTTATAAATGTAGTAGGAAAGTATTCTAATGACTTGCTTGTGACACCCCATAGAATATATTATGTTTAGTACCTTGGACACTGTAGCTTATTCACTTAAATCTCTGATAAATTGTGTGTATGGTATGCATAGTCTGGTTAGCACAGTTAGTAAGGTGTTGGGATTGCACTATCAAATTTAGACTGTTATTGGTTCGAATCCCATGTTATCATGTTTTTATTTTACTAGTGTGGTTTGTGGCTCTATAATATGAATGCCTATGTCTTATAACAACAATAGTCAAGTCTTCCAATGGACTTTTTAGTGAAACCCAATAGATAGCTTTATTTTCTCTTTGTTTACTTAAATATTGAATGCTTATGTCTTATAAATTTAGTAGGAAAGTATTCTAATGAATTGCTTATGACACCCCATAGAATATATTATGTTTAGTACCTTGGACACTGTAGCTTATTCACTTAAATCTCTGATAAATTGTGTGTTTGGTATGCACAGTCTGGTTAGCACAGTTAGTAAGGTGTTGGGTTTGCACTATCAAATTAAGACTGCTATTGGTTCGAATCCCATGTTATCATGTTTTTTTGTTTTACTAGTGTAGTTTGTGGCTCTATAATATGAATGCCTATGTCTTTTAACAACAATAGTCAAGTCTTCCAATAGACTTTTTAGTGAAACCCAATAGATAGCTTTATTTTCTCTTTGTTTACTCAAATATTGAATGCTTATGTCTTATAAATGTAGTAGGAAAGTATTCTAATGACTTGCTTGTGACACCCCATAGAATATATTATGTTTAGTACCTTGGACACTGTAGCTTATTCACTTAAATCTCTGATAAATTGTGTGTATGGTATGCATAGTCTGGTTAGCACAGTTAGTAAAGTGTTGGGATTGCACTATCAAATTAAGACTGTTATTGGTTCGAATCCCATGTTATCATGTTTTTATTTTACTAGTGTGGTTTGTGGCTCTATAATATGAATGCCTATGTCTTATAACAACAATAGTCAAGTCTTCCAATGGACTTTTTAGTGAAACCCAATAGATAGCTTTATTTTCTCTTTGTTTACTCAAATATTGAATGCTTATGTCTTATAAATTTAGTAGGAAAGTATTCTAATGACCTGCTTATGACACCCCATAGAATATATTATGTTTAGTACCTTGGACACTGTAGCTTATTCACTTAAATCTCTGATAAATTGTGCATCTGGTATGCACAGTCTGGTTAGCACAGTTAGTAAGGTGTTGGGTAAACACTATCTAATTAGGACTGTCATTGGTTCGAATCCCACGTTATCATGTTTTTATTTTACTAGTGTGGTTTGTGGCTCTATAATATGAATGCCTATGTCTTTTAACAACAATAGTCAAGTCTTCCAATAGACTTTTTAGTGATACCCAATAGATAGCTTTATTTTCTCTTTGTTTACTCAAATATTGAATGCTTATGTCTTATAAATGTAGTAGGACAGTATTCTAATGACTTGCTTATGACACCCCATAGAATATATTATGTTTAGTACCTTGGACACTGTAGCTTTTTCACTTAAATCTCTGATAAATTGTGTGTATGGTATGCATAGTCTGGTTAGCACAGTTAGTAAAGTGTTGGGATTGCACTGTCAAATTAAGACTGTTATTGGTTCGAATCCCATGTTATCATGTTTTTATTTTACTAGTGTGGTTTGTGGCTCTATAATATGAATGCCTATGTCTTATAACAACAATAGTCAAGTCTTCCAATGGACTTTTTAGTGAAACCCAATAGATAGCTTTATTTTCTCTTTGTTTACTTACATATTGAATGCTTATGTCTTATAAATTTAGTAGGAAAGTATTCTAATGAATTGCTTATGACACCCCATAGAATATATTATGTTTAGTACCTTGGACACTGTAGCTTATTTACTTAAATCTCTGATAAATTGTTCAGCTGGTATGCACAGTCTGGTTAGCACAGTTAGTAAGGTGCTGAGTTAACACTATCTAATTAGGACTGTCATTGGTTCGAATCCCACGTTATCATGTTTTTATTTTACTAGTGTAGTTTGTGGCTCTATAATATGAATGCCTATGTCTTTTAACAACAATAGTCAAGTCTTCCAATGGACTTTTTAGTGAAACCCAATAGATAGCTTTATTTTCTCTTTGTTTACTCAAATATTGAATGCTTATGTCTTATAAATTTAGTAGGAAAGTATTCTAATGACTTGCTTATGACACCCCATAGAATATATTATGTTTAGTACCTTGGACACTGTAGCTTATTTACTTAAATCTCTGATAAATTGTGTATGGCATGCACAGTCTGGTTAGCACAGTTAGTAAGGTGTTGGGTTTGCACTATCAAATTAAGACTGTCATTGGTTCGAATCCCATGTTATCATGTTTTTATTTTACTAGTGTGGTTTGTGGCTCTATAATATGAATGCCTATGTCTTTTAACAAAAATAGTCAAGTCTTCCAATGGACTTTTTAGTGAAACGCAATAGATAGCTTTATTTTCTCTTTGTTTACTCAAATATTGAATGCATATGTCTTATAAATTTATTAGGAAAGTATTCTAATGACTTGCTTATGACACCCCATAGAATATATTATGTTTAGTACCTTGGACACTGTAGCTTATTCACTTAAATCTCTGATAAATTGTGCATCTGGTATGCACAGTCTGGTTAGCACAGTTAGTAAGGTGCTGGGTTAACACTATCTAATTAGGACTGTCATTGGTTCGAATCCCACGTTATCATGTTTTTAGTTTACTAGTGTGGTTTGTGGCTCTATAATATGAATGCCTATGTCTTTTAACAACAATAGTCAAGTCTTCCAATAGACTTTTTAGTGAAACCCAATAGATAGCTTTATTTTCTCTTTGTTTACTCAAATATTGAATGCTTATGTCTTATAAATGTAGTAGGAAAGTATTCTAATGACTTGCTTGTGACACCCCATAGAATATATTATGTTTAGTACCTTGGACACTGTAGCTTATTCACTTAAATCTCTGATAAATTGTGTGTATGGTATGCATAGTCTGGTTAGCACAGTTAGTAAGGTGTTGGGATTGCACTATCAAATTAAGACTGTTATTGGTTCGAATCCCATGTTATCATGTTTTTATTTTACTAGTGTGGTTTGTGGCTCTATAATATGAATGCCTATGTCTTATAACAACAATAGTCAAGTCTTCCAATGGACTTTTTAGTGAAACCCAATAGATAGCTTTATTTTCTCTTTGTTTACTTAAATATTGAATGCTTATGTCTTATAAATTTAGTAGGAAAGTATTCTAATGAATTGCTTATGACACCCCATAGAATATATTATGTTTAGTACCTTGGACACTGTAGCTTATTCACTTAAATCTCTGATAAATTGTGTGTTTGGTATGCACAGTCTGGTTAGCACAGTTAGTAAGGTGTTGGGTTTGCACTATCAAATTAAGACTGCTATTGGTTCGAATCCCATGTTATCATGTTTTTTTGTTTTACTAGTGTAGTTTGTGGCTCTATAATATGAATGCCTATGTCTTTTAACAACAATAGTCAAGTCTTCCAATAGACTTTTTAGTGAAACCCAATAGATAGCTTTATTTTCTCTTTGTTTACTCAAATATTGAATGCTTATGTCTTATAAATGTAGTAGGAAAGTATTCTAATGACTTGCTTGTGACACCCCATAGAATATATTATGTTTAGTACCTTGGACACTGTAGCTTATTCACTTAAATCTCTGATAAATTGTGTGTATGGTATGCATAGTCTGGTTAGCACAGTTAGTAAAGTGTTGGGATTGCACTATCAAATTAAGACTGTTATTGGTTCGAATCCCATGTTATCATGTTTTTATTTTACTAGTGTGGTTTGTGGCTCTATAATATGAATGCCTATGTCTTATAACAACAATAGTCAAGTCTTCCAATGGACTTTTTAGTGAAACCCAATAGATAGCTTTATTTTCTCTTTGTTTACTCAAATATTGAATGCTTATGTCTTATAAATTTAGTAGGAAAGTATTCTAATGACCTGCTTATGACACCCCATAGAATATATTATGTTTAGTACCTTGGACACTGTAGCTTATTCACTTAAATCTCTGATAAATTGTGCATCTGGTATGCACAGTCTGGTTAGCACAGTTAGTAAGGTGTTGGGTAAACACTATCTAATTAGGACTGTCATTGGTTCGAATCCCACGTTATCATGTTTTTATTTTACTAGTGTGGTTTGTGGCTCTATAATATGAATGCCTATGTCTTTTAACAACAATAGTCAAGTCTTCCAATAGACTTTTTAGTGATACCCAATAGATAGCTTTATTTTCTCTTTGTTTACTCAAATATTGAATGCTTATGTCTTATAAATGTAGTAGGACAGTATTCTAATGACTTGCTTATGACACCCCATAGAATATATTATGTTTAGTACCTTGGACACTGTAGCTTTTTCACTTAAATCTCTGATAAATTGTGTGTATGGTATGCATAGTCTGGTTAGCACAGTTAGTAAAGTGTTGGGATTGCACTGTCAAATTAAGACTGTTATTGGTTCGAATCCCATGTTATCATGTTTTTATTTTACTAGTGTGGTTTGTGGCTCTATAATATGAATGCCTATGTCTTATAACAACAATAGTCAAGTCTTCCAATGGACTTTTTAGTGAAACCCAATAGATAGCTTTATTTTCTCTTTGTTTACTTACATATTGAATGCTTATGTCTTATAAATTTAGTAGGAAAGTATTCTAATGAATTGCTTATGACACCCCATAGAATATATTATGTTTAGTACCTTGGACACTGTAGCTTATTTACTTAAATCTCTGATAAATTGTTCAGCTGGTATGCACAGTCTGGTTAGCACAGTTAGTAAGGTGCTGAGTTAACACTATCTAATTAGGACTGTCATTGGTTCGAATCCCACGTTATCATGTTTTTATTTTACTAGTGTAGTTTGTGGCTCTATAATATGAATGCCTATGTCTTTTAACAACAATAGTCAAGTCTTCCAATGGACTTTTTAGTGAAACCCAATAGATAGCTTTATTTTCTCTTTGTTTACTCAAATATTGAATGCTTATGTCTTATAAATTTAGTAGGAAAGTATTCTAATGACTTGCTTATGACACCCCATAGAATATATTATGTTTAGTACCTTGGACACTGTAGCTTATTTACTTAAATCTCTGATAAATTGTGTATGGCATGCACAGTCTGGTTAGCACAGTTAGTAAGGTGTTGGGTTTGCACTATCAAATTAAGACTGTCATTGGTTCGAATCCCATGTTATCATGTTTTTATTTTACTAGTGTGGTTTGTGGCTCTATAATATGAATGCCTATGTCTTTTAACAAAAATAGTCAAGTCTTCCAATGGACTTTTTAGTGAAACGCAATAGATAGCTTTATTTTCTCTTTGTTTACTCAAATATTGAATGCATATGTCTTATAAATTTATTAGGAAAGTATTCTAATGACTTGCTTATGACACCCCATAGAATATATTATGTTTAGTACCTTGGACACTGTAGCTTATTCACTTAAATCTCTGATAAATTGTGCATCTGGTATGCACAGTCTGGTTAGCACAGTTAGTAAGGTGCTGGGTTAACACTATCTAATTAGGACTGTCATTGGTTCGAATCCCACGTTATCATGTTTTTAGTTTACTAGTGTGGTTTGTGGCTCTATAATATGAATGCCTATGTCTTTTAACAACAATAGTCAAGTCTTCCAATAGACTTTTTAGTGAAACCCAATAGATAGCTTTATTTTCTCTTTGTTTACTCAAATATTGAATGCTTATGTCTTATAAATGTAGTAGGAAAGTATTCTAATGACTTGCTTGTGACACCCCATAGAATATATTATGTTTAGTACCTTGGACACTGTAGCTTATTCACTTAAATCTCTGATAAATTGTGTGTATGGTATGCATAGTCTGGTTAGCACAGTTAGTAAGGTGTTGGGATTGCACTATCAAATTAAGACTGTTATTGGTTCGAATCCCATGTTATCATGTTTTTATTTTACTAGTGTGGTTTGTGGCTCTATAATATGAATGCCTATGTCTTATAACAACAATAGTCAAGTCTTCCAATGGACTTTTTAGTGAAACCCAATAGATAGCTTTATTTTCTCTTTGTTTACTTAAATATTGAATGCTTATGTCTTATAAATTTAGTAGGAAAGTATTCTAATGAATTGCTTATGACACCCCATAGAATATATTATGTTTAGTACCTTGGACACTGTAGCTTATTCACTTAAATCTCTGATAAATTGTGCATCTGGTATGCACAGTCTGGTTAGCACAGTTAGTAAGGTGTTGGGTTAACACTATCTAATTAGGACTGTCATTGGTTCGAATCCCACGTTATCATGTTTTTAGTTTACTAGTGTGGTTTGTGGCTCTATAATATGAATGCCTATGTCTTTTAACAACAATAGTCAAGTCTTCCAATAGACTTTTTAGTGAAACCCAATAGATAGCTTTATTTTCTCTTTGTTTACTCAAATATTGAATGCTTATGTCTTATAAATGTAGTAGGAAAGTATTCTAATGACTTGCTTGTGACACCCCATAGAATATATTATGTTTAGTACCTTGGACACTGTAGCTTATTCACTTAAATCTCTGATAAATTGTGCATCTGGTATGCACAGTCTGGTTAGCACAGTTAGTAAGGTGCTGGGTTAACACTATCTAATTAGGACTGTCATTGGTTCGAATCCCACGTTATCATGTTTTTAGTTTACTAGTGTGGTTTGTGGCTCTATAATATGAATGCCTATGTCTTTTAACAACAATAGTCATGTCTTCCAATAGACTTTTTAGTGAAACCCAATAGATAGCTTTATTTTCTCTTTGTTTACTCAAATATTGAATGCTTATGTCTTATAAATGTAGTAGGAAAGTATTCTAATGACTTGCTTGTGACACCCCATAGAATATATTATGTTTAGTACCTTGGACACTGTAGCTTATTCACTTAAATCTCTGATAAATTGTGTGTATGGTATGCATAGTCTGGTTAGCACAGTTAGTAAGGTGTTGGGATTGCACTATCAAATTAAGACTGTTAGTGGTTCGAATCCCATGTTATCATGTTTTTATTTTACTAGTGTGGTTTGTGGCTCTATAATATGAATGCCTATGTCTTATAACAACAATAGTCAAGTCTTCCAATGGACTTTTTAGTGAAACCCAATAGATAGCTTTATTTTCTCTTTGTTTACTTAAATATTGAATGCTTATGTCTTATAAATTTAGTAGGAAAGTATTCTAATGAATTGCTTATGACACCCCATAGAATATATTATGTTTAGTACCTTGGACACTGTAGCTTATTCACTTAAATCTCTGATAAATTGTGTGTTTGGTATGCACAGTCTGGTTAGCACAGTTAGTAAGGTGTTGGGTTTGCACTATCAAATTAAGACTGTTATTGGTTCGAATCCCATGTTATCATGTTTTTATTTTACTAGTGTGGTTTGTGGCTCTATAATATGAATGCCTATGTCTTATAACAACAATAGTCAAGTCTTCCAATGTACTTTTTAGTGAAACCCAATAGATAGCTTTATTTTCTCTTTGTTTACTCAAATATTGAATGCTTATGTCTTATAAATTTAGTAGGAAAGTATTCTAATGACCTGCTTATGACACCCCATAGAATATATTATGTTTAGTACCTTGGACACTGTAGCTTATTCACTTAAATCTCTGATAAATTGTGCATCTGGTATGCACAGTCTGGTTAGCACAGTTAGTAAGGTGCTGGGTTAACACTATCTAATTAGGACTGTCATTGGTTCGAATCCCACGTTATCATGTTTTTATTTTACTAGTGTGGTTTGTGGCTCTATAATATGAATGCCTATGTCTTTTAACAACAATAGTCAAGTCTTCCAATAGACTTTTTAGTGAAACCCAATAGATAGCTTTATTTTCTCTTTGTTTACTCAAATATTGAATGCTTATGTCTTATAAATGTAGTAGGAAAGTATTCTAATGACTTGCTTGTGACACCCCATAGAATATATTATGTTTAGTACCTTGGACACTGTAGCTTATTCACTTAAATCTCTGATAAATTGTGTGTCTGGTATGCATAGTCTGGTTAGCACAGTTAGTAAGGTGTTGGGATTGCACTATCAAATTAAGACTGTTATTGGTTCGTATCCCATGTTATCATGTTTTTATTTTACTAGTGTGGTTTGTGGCTCTATAATATGAATGCCTATGTCTTATAACAACAATAGTCAAGTCTTCCAATGGACTTTTTAGTGAAACCCAATAGATAGCTTTATTTTCTCTTTGTTTACTCAAATATTGAATGCTTATGTCTTATAAATTTAGTAGGAAAGTATTCTAATGACCTGCTTATGACACCCCATAGAATATATTATGTTTAGTACCTTGGACACTGTAGCTTATTCACTTAAATCTCTGATAAATTGTACATCTGGTATGCACAGTCTGGTTAGCACAGTTAGTAAGGTGCACGGTTAACACTATCTAATTAGGACTGTCATTGGTTCGAATCCCACGTTATCATGTTTTTAGTTTACTAGTGTGGTTTGTGGCTCTATAATATGAATGCCTATGTCTTTTAACAACAATAGTCAAGTCTTCCAATAGACTTTTTAGTGAAACCCAATAGATAGCTTTATTTTCTCTTTGTTTACTCAAATATTGAATGCTTATGTCTTATAAATGTAGTAGGAAAGTATTCTAATGACTTGCTTGTGACACCCCATAGAATATATTATGTTTAGTACCTTGGACACTGTAGCTTATTCACTTAAATCTCTGATAAATTGTGTGTATGGTATGCATAGTCTGGTTAGCACAGTTAGTAAGGTGTTGGGATTGCACTATCAAATTAAGACTGTTATTGGTTCGAATCCCGTGTTATCATGTTTTTATTTTACTAGTGTGGTTTGTGGCTCTATAATATGAATGCCTATGTCTTATAACAACAATAGTCAAGTCTTCCAATGGACTTTTTAGTGAAACCCAATAGATAGCTTTATTTTCTCTTTGTTTACTTAAATATTGAATGCTTATGTCTTATAAATTTAGTAGGAAAGTATTCTAATGAATTGCTTATGACACCCCATAGAATATATTATGTTTAGTACCTTGGACAATGTAGCTTATTCACTTAAATCTCTGATAAATTGTGTGTTTGGTATGCACAGTCTGGTTAGCACAGTTGGTAAGGTGTTGGGTTTGCACTATCAAATTAAGACTGCTATTGGTTCGAATCCCATGTTATCATGTTTTTTTGTTTTACTAGTGTAGTTTGTGGCTCTATAATATGAATGCCTATGTCTTTTAACAACAATAGTCAAGTCTTCCAATAGACTTTTTAGTGAAACCCAATAGATAGCTTTATTTTCTCTTTGTTTACTCAAATATTGAATGCTTATGTCTTATAAATGTAGTAGGAAAGTATTCTAATGACTTGCTTGTGACACCCCATAGAATATATTATGTTTAGTACTTTGGACACTGTAGCTTATTCACTTAAATCTCTGATAAATTGTGTGTATGGTATGCATAGTCTGGTTAGCACAGTTAGTAAAGTGTTGGGATTGCACTATCAAATTAAGACTGTTATTGGTTCGAATCCCATGTTATCATGTTTTTATTTTACTAGTGTGGTTTGTGGCTCTATAATATGAATGCCTATGTCTTATAACAACAATAGTCAAGTCTTCCAATGGACTTTTTAGTGAAACCCAATAGATAGCTTTATTTTCTCTTTGTTTACTCAAATATTGAATGCTTATGTCTTATAAATTTAGTAGGAAAGTATTCTAATGACCTGCTTATGACACCCCATAGAATATATTATGTTTAGTACCTTGGACACTGTAGCTTATTCACTTAAATCTCTGATAAATTGTGCATCTGGTATGCACAGTCTGGTTAGCACAGTTAGTAAGGTGCACAGTTAACACTATCTAATTAGGACTGTCATTGGTTCGAATCCCACGTTATCATGTTTTTAGTTTACTAGTGTGGTTTGTGGCTCTATAATATGAATGCCTATGTCTTTTAACAACAATAGTCAAGTCTTCCAATAGACTTTTTAGTGAAACCCAATAGATAGCTTTATTTTCTCTTTGTTTACTCAAATATTGAATGCTTATGTCTTATAAATGTAGTAGGAAAGTATTCTAATGACTTGCTTGTGACACCCCATAGAATATATTATGTTTAGTACCTTGGACACTGTAGCTTATTCACTTAAATCTCTGATAAATTGTGTGTATGGTATGCATAGTCTGGTTAGCACAGTTAGTAAGGTGTTGGGATTGCACTATCAAATTAAGACTGTTATTGGTTCGAATCCCATGTTATCATGTTTTTATTTTACTAGTGTGGTTTGTGGCTCTATAATATGAATGCCTATGTCTTATAACAACAATAGTCAAGTCTTCCAATGGTCTTTTTAGTGAAACCCAATAGATAGCTTTATTTTCTCTTTGTTTACTTAAATATTGAATGCTTATGTCTTATAAATTTAGTAGGAAAGTATTCTAATGAATTGCTTATGACACCCCATAGAATATATTATGTTTAGTACCTTGGACACTGTAGCTTATTCACTTAAATCTCTGATAAATTGTGTGTTTGGTATGCACAGTCTGGTTAGCACAGTTAGTAAGGTGTTGGGTTTGCACTATCGAATTAAGACTACTATTGGTTCGAATCCCATGTTATCATGTTTTTTTGTTTTACTAGTGTAGTTTGTGGCTCTATAATATGAATGCCTATGTCTTTTAACAACAATAGTCAAGTCTTCCAATAGACTTTTTAGTGAAACCCAATAGATAGCTTTATTTTCTCTTTGTTTACTCAAATATTGAATGCTTATGTCTTATAAATGTAGTAGGAAAGTATTCTAATGACTTGCTTGTGACACCCCATAGAATATATTATGTTTAGTACTTTGGACACTGTAGCTTATTCACTTAAATCTCTGATAAATTGTGTGTATGGTATGCATAGTCTGGTTAGCACAGTTAGTAAAGTGTTGGGATTGCACTATCAAATTAAGACTGTTATTGGTTCGAATCCCATGTTATCATGTTTTTATTTTACTAGTGTGGTTTGTGGCTCTATAATATGAATGCCTATGTCTTATAACAACAATAGTCAAGTCTTCCAATGGACTTTTTAGTGAAACCCAATAGATAGCTTTATTTTCTCTTTGTTTACTCAAATATTGAATGCTTATGTCTTATAAATTTAGTAGGAAAGTATTCTAATGACCTGCTTATGACACCCCATAGAATATATTATGTTTAGTACCTTGGACACTGTAGCTTATTCACTTAAATCTCTGATAAATTGTGCATCTGGTATGCACAGTCTGGTTAGCACAGTTAGTAAGGTGCACAGTTAACACTATCTAATTAGGACTGTCATTGGTTCGAATCCCACGTTATCATGTTTTTAGTTTACTAGTGTGGTTTGTGGCTCTATAATATGAATGCCTATGTCTTTTAACAACAATAGTCAAGTCTTCCAATAGACTTTTTAGTGAAACCCAATAGATAGCTTTATTTTCTCTTTGTTTACTCAAATATTGAATGCTTATGTCTTATAAATGTAGTAGGAAAGTATTCTAATGACTTGCTTGTGACACCCCATAGAATATATTATGTTTAGTACCTTGGACACTGTAGCTTATTCACTTAAATCTCTGATAAATTGTGTGTATGGTATGCATAGTCTGGTTAGCACAGTTAGTAAGGTGTTGGGATTGCACTATCAAATTAAGACTGTTATTGGTTCGAATCCCATGTTATCATGTTTTTATTTTACTAGTGTGGTTTGTGGCTCTATAATATGAATGCCTATGTCTTATAACAACAATAGTCAAGTCTTCCAATGGTCTTTTTAGTGAAACCCAATAGATAGCTTTATTTTCTCTTTGTTTACTTAAATATTGAATGCTTATGTCTTATAAATTTAGTAGGAAAGTATTCTAATGAATTGCTTATGACACCCCATAGAATATATTATGTTTAGTACCTTGGACACTGTAGCTTATTCACTTAAATCTCTGATAAATTGTGTGTTTGGTATGCACAGTCTGGTTAGCACAGTTAGTAAGGTGTTGGGTTTGCACTATCGAATTAAGACTACTATTGGTTCGAATCCCATGTTATCATGTTTTTTTGTTTTACTAGTGTAGTTTGTGGCTCTATAATATGAATGCCTATGTCTTTTAACAACAATAGTCAAGTCTTCCAATAGACTTTTTAGTGAAACCCAATAGATAGCTTTATTTTCTCTTTGTTTACTCAAATATTGAATGCTTATGTCTTATAAATGTAGTAGGAAAGTATTCTAATGACTTGCTTGTGACACCCCATAGAATATATTATGTTTAGTACCTTGGACACTGTAGCTTATTCACTTAAATCTCTGATAAATTGTGTGTATGGTATGCACAGTCTGGTTAGCACAGTTAGTAAAGTGTTGGGATTGCACTATCAAATTAAGACTGTTATTGGTTCGAATCCCATGTTATCATGTTTTTATTTTACTAGTGTGGTTTGTGGCTCTATAATATGAATGCCTATGTCTTATAACAACAATAGTCAAGTCTTCCAATGGACTTTTTAGTGAAACCCAATAGATAGCTTTATTTTCTCTTTGTTTACTTAAATATTGAATGCTTATGTCTTATAAATTTAGTAGGAAAGTATTCTAATGAATTGCTTATGACACCCCATAGAATATATTATGTTTAGTACCTTGGACACTGTAGCTTATTCACTTAAATCTCTGATAAATTGTGTATTTGGTATGCACAGTCTGGTTAGCACAGTTAGTAAGGTGTTGGGTTTGCACTATCAAATTAAGACTGCTATTGGTTCGAATCGCATGTTATCATGTTTTTTTGTTTTACTAGTGTAGTTTGTGGCTCTATAATATGAATGCCTATGTCTTTTAACAACAATAGTCAAGTCTTCCAATAGACTTTTTAGTGATACCCAATAGATAGCTTTATTTTATCTTTGTTTACTCAAATATTGAATGCTTATGTCTTATAAATGTAGTAGGACAGTATTCTAATGACTTGCTTATGACACCCCATAGAATATATTATGTTTAGTACCTTGGACACTGTAGCTTATTCACTTAAATCTCTGATAAATTGCGTGTCTGGTATGCATAGTCTGGTTAGCACAGTTAGTAAGGTGTTGGGATTGCACTATCAAATTAAGACTGTTATTGGTTTGAATCCCATGTTATCATGTTTTTATTTTACTAGTGTGGTTTGTGGCTCTATAATATGAATGCCTATGTCTTATAACAACAATAGTCAAGTCTTCCAATGGACTTTTTAGTGAAACCCAATAGATAGCTTTATTTTCTCTTTGTTTACTCAAATATTGAATGCTTATGTCTTATAAATTTAGTAGGAAAGTATTCTAATGACCTGCTTATGACACCCCATAGAATATATTATGTTTAGTACCTTGGACACTGTAGCTTATTCACTTAAATCTCTGATAAATTGTGCATTTGGTATGCACAGTCTGGTTAGCACAGTTAGTAAGGTGCAGGGTTAACACTATCTAATTAGGACTGTCATTGGTTCGAATCCCACGTTATCATGTTTTTAGTTTACTAGTGTGGTTTGTGGCTCTATAATATGAATGCCTATGTCTTTTAACAACAATAGTCAAGTCTTTCAATAGACTTTTTAGTGAAACCCAATAGATAGCTTTATTTTCTCTTTGTTTACTCAAATATTGAATGCTTATGTCTTATAAATGTAGTAGGAAAGTATTCTAATGACTTGCTTGTGACACCCCATAGAATATATTATGTTTAGTACCTTGGACACTGTAGCTTATTCATTTAAATCTTTGATAAATTGTGTGTATGGTATGCATAGTCTGGTTAGCACAGTTAGTAAAGTGTTGGGATTGCACTGTCAAATTAAAACTGTTATTGGTTCGAATCCCATGTTATCATGTTTTTTTGTTTTACTAGTGTAGTTTGTGGCTCTATAATATGAATGCCTATGTCTTTTAACAACAATAGTCAAGTCTTCCAATAGACTTTTTAGTGAAACCCAATAGATAGCTTTATTTTCTCTTTGTTTACTCAAATATTGAATGCTTATGTCTTATAAATGTAGTAGGAAAGTATTCTAATGACTTGCTTGTGACACCCCATAGAATATATTATGTTTAGTACCTTGGACACTGTAGCTTTTTCACTTAAATCTCTGATAAATTGTGTGTATGGTATGCATAGTCTGGTTAGCACAGTTAGTAAAGTGTTGGGATTGCACTGTCAAATTAAGACTGTTATTGGTTCGAATCCCATGTTATCATGTTTTTATTTTACTAGTGTGGTTTGTGGCTCTATAATATGAATGCCTATGTCTTATAACAACAATAGTCAAGTCTTCCAATGGACTTTTTAGTGAAACCCAATAGATAGCTTTATTTTCTCTTTGTTTACTTAAATATTGAATGCTTATGTCTTATAAATGTAGTAGGAAAGTATTCTAATGAATTGCTTATGACACCCCATAGAATATATTATGTTTAGTACCTTGGACACTGTAGCTTATTCACTTAAATCTCTGATAAATTGTTCAGCTGGTATGCACAGTCTGGTTAGCACAGTTAGTAAGGTGCTGAGTTAACACTATCTAATTAGGACTGTCATTGGTTCGAATCCCACGTTATCATGTTTTTATTTTACTAGTGTGGTTTGTGGCTCTATAATATGAATGCCTATGTCTTTTAACAACAATAGTCAAGTCTTCCAATGGACTTTTTAGTGAAACCCAATAGATAGCTTTATTTTCTCTTTGTTTACTCAAATATTGAATGCTTATGTCTTATAAATTTAGTAGGAAAGTATTCTAATGACTTGCATATGACACCCCATAGAATATATTATGTTTAGTACCTTGGACACTGTAGCTTATTTACTTAAATCTCTGATAAATTGTGTATGGCATGCACAGTCTGGTTAGCACAGTAAGTAAGGTGTTGGGTTTGCACTATCAAATTAAGACTGTCATTGGTTCGAATTCCATGTTATCATGTTTTTATTTTACTAGTGTGGTTTGTGGCTCTATAATATGAATGCCTATGTCTTTTAACAAAAATAGTCAAGTCTTCCAATGGACTTTTTAGTGAAACGCAATAGATAGCTTTATTTTCTCTTTGTTTACTCAAATATTGAATGCATATGTCTTATAAATTTATTAGGAAAGTATTCTAATGACTTGCTTATGACACCCCATAGAATATATTATGTTTAGTACCTTGGACACTGTAGCTTATTCATTTAAATCT
Organism: Pseudophryne corroboree; assembly: GCF_028390025.1. Classification (NCBI taxonomy): domain Eukaryota; kingdom Metazoa; phylum Chordata; class Amphibia; order Anura; family Myobatrachidae; genus Pseudophryne; species Pseudophryne corroboree. The sequence goes on from NC_086454.1 coordinate 192,579,099, forward strand.
CTGATAAATTGTGTGTATGGTATGCACAGTCTGGTTAGCACAGTTAGTAAAGTGTTGGGATTGCACTATCAAATTAAGACTGTTATTGGTTCGAATCCCATGTTATCATGTTTTTATTTTACTAGTGTGGTTTGTGGCTCTATAATATGAATGCCTATGTCTTATAACAACAATAGTCAAGTCTTCCAATGGACTTTTTAGTGAAACCCAATAGATAGCTTTATTTTCTCTTTGTTTACTTAAATATTGAATGCTTATGTCTTATAAATTTAGTAGGAAAGTATTCTAATGAATTGCTTATGACACCCCATAGAATATATTATGTTTAGTACCTTGGACACTGTAGCTTATTCACTTAAATCTCTGATAAATTGTGTATTTGGTATGCACAGTCTGGTTAGCACAGTTAGTAAGGTGTTGGGTTTGCACTATCAAATTAAGACTGCTATTGGTTCGAATCGCATGTTATCATGTTTTTTTGTTTTACTAGTGTAGTTTGTGGCTCTATAATATGAATGCCTATGTCTTATAACAACAATAGTCAAGTCTTCCAATGTACTTTTTAGTGAAACCCAATAGATAGCTTTATTTTATCTTTGTTTACTCAAATATTGAATGCTTTTGTCTTATAAATGTAGTAGGAAAGTATTCTAATGACCTGCTTATGACACCCCATAGAATATATTATGTTTAGTACCTTGGACACTGTAGCTTATTCACTTAAATCTCTGATAAATTGTGCATTTGGTATGCACAGTCTGGTTAGCACAGTTAGTAAGGTGTTGGGTAAACACTATCTAATTAGGACTGTCATTGGTTCGAATCCCACGTTATCATGTTTTTATTTTACTAGTGTGGTTTGTGGCTCTATAATATGAATGCCTATGTCTTTTAACAACAATAGTCAAGTCTTCCAATAGACTTTTTAGTGATACCCAATAGATAGCTTTATTTTCTCTTTGTTTACTCAAATATTGAATGCTTATGTCTTATAAATGTAGTAGGACAGTATTCTAATGACTTGCTTATGACACCCCATAGAATATATTATGTTTAGTACCTTGGACACTGTAGCTTATTCACTTAAATCTCTGATAAATTGCGTGTCTGGTATGCATAGTCTGGTTAGCACAGTTAGTAAGGTGTTGGGATTGCACTATCAAATTAAGACTGTTATTGGTTTGAATCCCATGTTATCATGTTTTTATTTTACTAGTGTGGTTTGTGGCTCTATAATATGAATGCCTATGTCTTATAACAACAATAGTCAAGTCTTCCAATGGACTTTTTAGTGAAACCCAATAGATAGCTTTATTTTCTCTTTGTTTACTCAAATATTGAATGCTTATGTCTTATAAATTTAGTAGGAAAGTATTCTAATGACCTGCTTATGACACCCCATAGAATATATTATGTTTAGTACCTTGGACACTGTAGCTTATTCACTTAAATCTCTGATAAATTGTGCATTTGGTATGCACAGTCTGGTTAGCACAGTTAGTAAGGTGCAGGGTTAACACTATCTAATTAGGACTGTCATTGGTTCGAATCCCACGTTATCATGTTTTTAGTTTACTAGTGTGGTTTGTGGCTCTATAATATGAATGCCTATGTCTTTTAACAACAATAGTCAAGTCTTTCAATAGACTTTTTAGTGAAACCCAATAGATAGCTTTATTTTCTCTTTGTTTACTCAAATATTGAATGCTTATGTCTTATAAATGTAGTAGGAAAGTATTCTAATGACTTGCTTGTGACACCCCATAGAATATATTATGTTTAGTACCTTGGACACTGTAGCTTATTCATTTAAATCTCTGATAAATTGTGTGTATGGTATGCATAGTCTGGTTAGCACAGTTAGTAAAGTGTTGGGATTGCACTGTCAAATTAAAACTGTTATTGGTTCGAATCCCATGTTATCATGTTTTTTTGTTTTACTAGTGTAGTTTGTGGCTCTATAATATGAATGCCTATGTCTTTTAACAACAATAGTCAAGTCTTCCAATATACTTTTTAGTGAAACCCAATAGATAGCTTTATTTTCTCTTTGTTTACTCAAATATTGAATGCTTATGTCTTATAAATGTAGTAGGAAAGTATTCTAATGACTTGCTTGTGACACCCCATAGAATATATTATGTTTAGTACCTTGGACACTGTAGCTTTTTCACTTAAATCTCTGATAAATTGTGTGCATGGTATGCATAGTCTGGTTAGCACAGTTAGTAAAGTGTTGGGATTGCACTGTCAAATTAAGACTGTTATTGGTTCGAATCCCATGTTATCATGTTTTTATTTTACTAGTGTGGTTTGTGGCTCTATAATATGAATGCCTATGTCTTTTAACAACAATAGTCAAGTCTT